>NC_090785.1:18575000-18875000 GCF_040054535.1 Antennarius striatus | reverse complement strand
CGCTGCTGCTGCCGCCACCGCTCCCACTGTGCGGCTGCTGGAAGGACTCTGGAAAGGTGGCGTTCAGGGGCATGTGTGGTTCGTTGTGGGTGAGGTTGCGGAACTGTACCAGTAAACTATGTTGTGGGTTGAACTCGCTATGCCGTGGTACCAGGACAGGAGGAAGCACTGGATCATGGAACAAATACAGAGGAACAAAATGGTCTGGGCATCAATAAGGGACACGGTCAGGGCAAGAAAGGTAAACATATTTTTAAGGACAGCCTTTTCGTACTTAAAGCTTTTCCTTGTTAATAATGTATCCTTCCTATTAGTGCCAAGGGAATCCAGCCAATGCTGGAAAGTGAAGCCCTTGGTGTTTCGCTTTAGAATGAAACTGTAGAGTCGTAGGAGAAACACAGTTTTTCTAAACGTATAAATCAGACAACACTTTTTTTCCAAATGACCAGCCAGTCTCTTGGAATCATTTACTTTATGTTTGATGCAAAATCATGTTTGTGGAGCTACTTGCATTCTGGGTGCTAGCTAGCAGTTGGATTGGAGCACTTGTAAAGTTACCATGATGCACAGACAAGATGTTAAAGCACTAGGGCTGCAAGTACCATTTCTTTTCTTGATTCATCGTTTGACCTATAAAATATCCAAGTAATGGACGACAGTCATTCAAATATTTTAGTTCACTAAATACTGAAAAAAAAAAACCCCAAATAAAATTCAATTTTAAAAAAACATGCTCCCAGCTGAAATATAACATCTGGCATCTCACATTGATAAATGATTTAAAAGCTAAAAACGTTAAAACTGTTGAAAATTAATTTTTTGCTGAAATGCACATCACTGCTCAACACCCAACAATTCTACATTGTTCCAAAGTCTTTTCAGACCTTGGTAACTTTATGACCACAAAGGTCATCCATATTTATTTACATTTTTAGCTTGGTCAGAAAAGGATAGCGTGTTTCCACAGCCTTGACTTTCATCTTGTAAATGACTATAGGCTTCAAGGCTGCTCCTAAAAACTATCCATGTGCAATGCCTTAAATGATAAGACGTGCAGCATCTCCTGACCAACATGTAATCAATATTTTTAAATAAGGTGGCGTAACAGTCCCAGACCAACCTCGTGTCAGGAAGGCTGTCCCTCAGGATTATTCCTGAGTGTGTATGATGTGGTACGTGATGTGAGAGTGCTGCAGTTTAGACTGAGTGGTTGATGCATTTAGTGAGCCGTTCTCTGATGCCACACCTCTTCTGGAGTGCCCCAGGCATATAATCCAATAAGACTGCAAAAGAACTACTGATATTGATTTTCTGTGAAATAGAGGGGCGGGTGGAACAGGTCAATGTGATGACAGCCTCCTGACCTTTGTGGATTTCTTTACTAGCTCCAGGCTTGGTTGAAAGCTCTACCTAAGGGACGTTCACTCCTCCAAACCAATGAGACTCATTTCTTATTTGCTGCTATTTTTAAAAATGGATGCTCTTTTTCACTGCATGTTTCTGCCACTATAAATTAAATTCAGAAATTATCTTCTTTTCAACCTTTTTAGACAAAAAAAAAATAGTTTGGAAAAGTAACTACCCAGGGATGTTAGTACATAATTTGATTTTAACAGTATTTTAGTCAAACTGACTTTTCGTTACAAACAATTCACCTGAAGGCAAACGTATCTTTGCATACCCAAGTCATGAGTACCTACCAGGGCTCTCTACTCGCTTGTAGTGATATGGGTTGATGCAGACCTCCTTCTGTTTGGAACCAAATGGGTACTCGCACACCTCCAGGGGCTTGAGCTCATGGTGGGACTGGAGGTCTGGCCAGCGCCACACTCTGCAGTAGATTACGTGAGGAAGACCTTTCCTGTGCGAAACCTGTAGCCGGCCGTCTAGCGATCTTGGAATGGTGACACACTTGCTGGGCTGCCCGGGGCAACTTAGTGCTTTTTCTAGATCTTCCATTGCACCTTTTTTCTTCTTCAGCTTTTTCACTAATGCATCCACTGCCTTTTCTGCCCATTTCTCCTCCTCGTCTCCCTGTTTCCAGCCAAGCAAACGCTTGACTGCAGGGCTGGTAAAAGAAAAGAGACTGGACATGGAGGTCATGCTGGAGACTGAAGAGTAGTTGCAAAGGGGGACGCCTGCGGTGGCTGGCGGTAACTCCGGTGGAACTGCGAAGATCCTAAAGTCCCTTGCTGATGATCTCCAACTGGTGTTTGTCTAAAACAGTCTATGAATGTGTGGCCAACAACAGAATCCACTTGAATGTGTGAGATTATGAGAGGCCAGCAGAGATGAGGAGTGGGATAGGGGAGGGGAGGCTTTAGCCTTGTCTGACCAAGGACAGGAAGTAGGGGAGAGAGGGGAGTCAGCAAGCAGGACGCAGCTGCTGCTGTTCAGGAAAGGCCCTGGAGCAAACTGTCCGGACTTGGGTCACCAGTACCGACGGAGGGAGAGAGTATTGGCTGCTGGAGCTGAATTCAGGACTTGTACCGATGTAAGAGATGCAAGTTCACAGACTCAGGAACAAGGACGTGACTTTTTCTCAATAACTCCTAGCTTTTCAAAGCAAGGCAAAATCTGCATTCATCTCCACCAGCCTTCTGCAAAATAAAGGAACAGATACATGTCAAGATCAGCAACACCCATGTTTCTATGGCATTATATACAGTATTTTCCGCACTATAAGGCGCACTGGACTATAAGGCGCACCCTCAATAATTTGTTTGTTTTATAAATTATTTCATATATAAGGCGCACCGGATTATAAGGCGCACACAATAAAAATGAATAACTTTATTTGATAAACTGCAGCGGCTGTAGTTTCGCAATCCGTCCACTAGATAGAGCCGCGCTGCTCAGACAGTCATGACTGCATTCATGACTTCCTGACTACCTTTGAATGGCCCCTATTGTTATGTCAATAAGACATTCTGAGCCTCACCAAGGAAACTTGATCACTTTGCCATCTTAGAAAGAAGTCAACACGCATATTAAAAAACCTGACATTAAAAACTGGTTAAATTCATTACGAGTGCTGTCAGTGCGAACAGAGCAGATTATTTCCTGATCTGAAATTCGAAGCAGAAAGTTAAGCTCCGACGTTCGTCTTCATTTATTAATTAAATATTGTTTCGATCAATCGGTAGTCCAGTCAGAGGTGAGGTGCAGCTATTTGCTGCTGTGTGTCCTTAACAATTTTTTAACTAGTTTGTAATCTCAGGCTGCTAATTTACTGGCAAATATGACGCAGTTTTACTCCTAGAACTGACTTTAACATTGGTGTCTCACCGCCGTGAATCTCACAGCACGTCGCTGCATAATACACAAGCCTGAATGCGCCCCTCCGCCGCCCGCCCAGAGCTATCAACTACATCTGTAACCACGGTCCACAATTAACTTTTTGAAGCACCAACATACTGGACTGGTAGATTAAAAAAAAAAAAACACTCGGCAAACATATTTTTACTGGCCAAAACAATAAATTGCATGTCATCTTCCATATACATTGATTTCCATATATTTAATTGAGATAAAGTATTATTTTGAATATACGTTTAAAGATGAGCCCAGAGAAAAATTGAAGCAGACTTGTTTTCAATATATTGACTAATTCATGACCCGGGTACAATTCAGGAATTTAACTCAACAGGATGGATGGATGAATGGGCGGGTAAATAAACAAACAAACAAACACACACAGACACAGACACACACACACACACACACAATCTATGGTCACAATAGGCATGGGTCCCTGAGTCTGTTGTTGGATCATACCAGGGATGGCAACAGGAAAATATTATTTCAGTTGAACTATGAATTTTGAACCAATGACGATGACTTTGAGATGGCTACATAAAAAAGAAAAAGAGAATCAAATATTGCTGACATGAGGGCAGTCAGGTTGATATGTGCTGAAACCATTACTCAAAAATGAGTGATAAAAAGTTTATGAATGTCACTTGTTATCTGATTAGGAATGTGCTGCTATGCACCCCTCAATCTGAGAGATTTTCAGTAATTTATAACCAATTTAGAGTGAAATTTTTGATGAGCAAAACAAAATACAGAGACTTAAAATAAGCAAACACATTTTTGAAGTAAATTTATTATTTTTAAAATATATTCAGTGACCGTTTTTGTTCAATGCTTTGCACTCGTTCTTATAAAGAGGCTTCTGAGAAGACTACATCTCTCTTCAGTTCAAGAAGGTTTTTTTGCCATAGGTCACTTTCATACTTACATTATGTACAGTTCACCATTGGCACTTCTAGTTTGACAACGTCTTTGCTGCAAGTTCTGCCAACTTCTGCACTGCCTTGTTCAGTCATTACTTCTGGTATACTTGCCGTGAAATTCTACGCGTATTCTCACTGATCCAATCTGTTCAAATTCATCTAATTTCCTATTTGTGAACAAATGCAATAAAGTTATTAAATTTTACAGTTCTCGGAAAACACATTTTGAAATTGAATTGATGAGACAGTTTGTTAATAATAAGAATAAGGTACCTAATTCCCCATCCCCCTAAAATTCACAGAATTGATTGATTTGAATGGAAATCGGCATAAATCCGCTGAAAATTTCTATTTGAACTATACTCCCTGATCTGTGGAGATGTGTGTCAGGGTCAGAGCCAATCAAAGGCAGGGAAGGAAAAAGAGGCCAGCTCTCTTTTGACGCTTGTCTACTGCTGTGGGATTGTGTCTAAGGGACACAAACATCCCAAAACACATTTTCATGTACCATTGGTACAAAGGCTTACTCATCCACATTATGAATAACTTCTGCGATTGACTAGACAAAGAAATTTTACACACCATTAGCTCGTGGGCAGGTGTTAGTTTCAGACCCTGTCTGTAGCGCTTAACATTTGCTGACTTAAGTTTCCAAAATTTGAATGTGAATTTTGCCCTCAGCTTGAGCACAACACCAGAAGATATAAGAATAGACTGAATATGAAGACTCACAATTTGATTAACTGTATTTTGTAAAGTTAGTCACATGCTCATACGTGATTTTAAGTAATTAAAATGTCATTCTAGATAATATCTATAGACATGTCTATTTGGCATCAATATAATGTACAATGTTTAATGCTATAAAACAAAACATGACATAATACTGTCTCATCAACTTCCCGATTCTTACAATTGAGTGACTTTATTTAAACAACTTTGGATTCCAAATGTAAGTAGAATCAATATTTCTTTAATGACTGTATCCACAAGTGACTTTTATCTTGTAGAGTGCTTTTCACTTTCAGCCCATCTTCTTGATGAAATGACCGGTGATGTGGACAGGTTCTGCCTACACAGTATAGCCCAAGCAAACAGTCAAAGCGGGAGCAGCAGCTGTTCAGGGCCTTGTGAATCAGTCCAGGTCAAAAAGGATGTGACCACAAAGAGCAGCTTCCTCCCTCATCCTATCTCTGCCACAGTCCCTCCCTTCCAGCACACAGCTGTCCAACAGCACACTGTTCATTGTTCTACAAGAACATGAAAGTGGGAAGAAACCTTTCAAAGTAGGACATAACCACTGGAAAACAGTCTGTAATATTGTAGTTTTTAACGACACATCAAGATATACCAGCAGCTGTTTCCACATTACCAGATCAGTCAGATATGTAATGCAGCTAAGTGTTTTTAAGCTGCATCACCAGTGATTCATCAGTTCAGTGAGGAAGATAAGCAACAATATCAATGTAAGGCGATGGTCAATGCCACTGACACAAGTAGAACACACTGTATCTTGAACATTTACTAGATTTGTTTAGTCAAAATACACAACTGCAACAGCTTATTCACATTTGAATATCAACCCCACCGATGAAGGCTATTATTTCTATAAATGGTTAACAGATCACACTAAGATCTCGTTCTTTTTCACCATCAAGAACATGAGAGTCAAATAAGTCATGACACATTTTTGAGAGGAATTTGGAGAAACCTTTGCTTCACTGATAACTGCCTAGATGACCCGAAACTATAAAATAAAGTGTCTGCTCGGTTTCACAGAAAAATCTGCAGCGGTCCTTCATAATTTCTGAGCATGTAAGTGATGTGATTTTGCAACAATGAGTCTGACCTACATATTTTGCGTGGTGTAAATTTCAACCTAAAAACAATCTCCAGATTGACACATTACAAGACTACATTCTTGCTATTCATACATGCCTAAAAGGTAAAAAGAAATAAGGTGAAAAGAGACTATATTCAGGAGCGTTTTTAGATTTACACGTTCCTGCATTATTTGTCATGGAATCCATGGGATACAATACTAACAATCAATATTCTTCTGGAGTTCTTCATCACATCCCAAGTCATTGCAAATATGGAAAAGAAATGTGGCTGTCTGAATGTGATAAACTAAAATACAGTCATTCAAATGTGCTCTGAAACTGGCCAACAAAAATACTGTAGTCTGTTAGCAATGAGGATGTCGCTTAAGTTGAATTTGTTTGTGGTTTACTTGTGTTCTCTTAACAATGTCTAAAAACCACAATACATTGAAAACTTTCACGATGTAACGGAGTAAAAATGTCTAAAATGTTTAAAAAATGGTAAATGCAGAGGGCAGACGATACAGTACAGGATTTAGTGAGTTATAACGTTACGCACCCCCACCCACAGAGAAATGACACCTCAAAGACGCAACCAATTTAACACAAATAACCAACAGAAAGTAAAAATACTCATAATGCCATTATAACTTCATTTCACAACGATAACAGTGACATAGTATTGTAGCGGCATTAGCTAACATCGGTATGTAGCAGAGCTAGTACAGTATATGAACCCTCGATAGCTCGCTAACTAGCTTAGCTAAGGTTGGGAGAACGCAACACATTCCGCTTAAACTTTTACAGTAACGCCTCATAAACGATCGCTAGAATGTATTAGTTGTTCCTAACATGTTTGATGATTCGTTCTTTTTGAAACATAATTACGTGCTTTCATTTCATGTCCAGCAATTACTCGAAACTTCCTTCACCCTTCCTCCTCTTCCTCCATTCCAGAAAGTTTTTGAACTTCTCGCAGCTGAGGCTAACCTATGCTAGCTGTTAGCCCAGCCCTCTAAGGGAAAGTGCAGGCGCAAGCCCCGCTGCCCAGCGCTCCGATGATGCCGCTCACGGCTACAATCTTTACCTAACAATTGTTGGCTTTAGTCGTCACATAACTTCCAACATTGGACGCAAACCACAGCCACGAGTTTCCTCACAACATTCATGCAATTATTGAAAAGCCCTCAAAGACTTTCTCTCGTTTTCAAACAGTTCCTACCTCCGTCTCCCCGTGCCATGTCCTCCAGATCCTGGACACAAGTAGAGTAGATAGGCGGAGTGCGTATCATTCCGCTCCCCTGACAAACTAGTGCTCGTTCGGATGTTACATCCAAATAACATTTTCGTGGCTATCGCATTAACCCTACTATAACACAAAATCAATTACAGATTACTTAACGATCCGATTTAAATGCACCGCAATTATTTGCCAACTTTTCAAATCTGCCATTCACTTTCTATGAAAGAAAAATCCGCACAAATGAATTGATTTTATACGCTTGAGAGTTAAAACTATATTACCACTGCTTTAACATTATAAAACAGATCCATATGTGAATGTGTAACACAACTAAAACAATTTATGTGTTTTTCTACGGACGTTTTTGATGCTTCGGTGGATGAAGCTGGAATTCTTACCCTGGTCGTGCTGCGGCTGTGAAACGTCTCACAAGTTGGTGGCTCCAGTCAGTCTGGCCCGGAGCGCTGCGGTCTGTTGTGTATTGTTGTCCTTTGTCGTCGCTTGCTCGAACAGTCAACTGCGTCGTTAATTCGGTTTAACTTCATTAAACATACTAATTACTATTCTGCACCCATTTTCAGTAGCCGGAGCCGCTACTCTGGCAGAGAACTGCTGGGAAATTCTCCTCCCCGCCTCCAGTGCAGTGATCCACTAGTGGGCAACACGCACCCACGTTAGGACTGGACTTATTTACCTCCCAGTTTTCTGGCACAGTTAATTAGATTTAATGACGTCCCTCAAGTGTTTGCCTCTCCCATCCCATTCGAGCAGAGACCAAACAGCAGCTGCAAAGTGGATAAAACAGACCTGCATGTATAGGTTACAAATCCATCAGGGAAATTATACAAACATTTGGATTTGTGCTTCTCATTAAAAGCACTTTTGAAAGAATCCCACAAACTATCGCTCCGTATCTTAAACACCCAACTGAAAAACGTGAGATTACAATATTTTTAAATATAATTTTATCTGTTTTTCTCTCATATAGCCAAGTGAAATACACATTTATTAATTTTACAATTGCATTCATATCAGGTCAATTTCTGGTCAGTTTCAGTGAGGCTTGATTGATACTTTTTTTTTTAAAAAAGGATCTGTTTCACATACACTGTTATAACAAATTAAAAACTAATTATTCCCTGTTTTGAGAAAATACATTGAAATGAGAATTAAGCAATATTGCAGTACTGTACTATCGATGCAAAAAGTATGTTTGGATGATGACCCCAAATTTTCTGCCAAGCAGTTTGGCCTTGATGTAAACAAAAACACTGTTTTTTATGTCGGCCCTTTAGTTGAAATGCAGTGAGTTGGGACATACTGTATCCTTGGAACTTGATCGCTTGGTTGTTTCGTCGAAACAAACCCTGCCAACATACTAACCCTGCTACCATGACATGTTTTGTGAAGGCTTTGCTTATACATGGATAATATACAGCTGGATTGATGAACATTAAATATCAGCTGACATGTTTTTTAACATGGTTAAGCAGCAACACAAATTGATGTTATAATTACTTCAACTGAACATTTATTAACATGGTATTCATGTCATTATGTTACAAATAACACACAATTCCACAGATTGGAATTGGCATTTCTTATTTGTAATCAATTAATCACTTAATTTGTGCTGCTGTTTTGTGTGCTGCGGTGATAATATCATAGGAACCACCAGCATTCTGGGCATTATTGTATTGTTCATAATAAATTAATCATAGATTGCTTTTCAGATCTGAACTATTTTTTAGTTCAGATCTGATTTTTTTTGTTTTGTTGTTGTAACAAAAAAAATAAAAAATATATACCGTTCAAAAGTTTGGGGTCACCCAGACAATTTTGTGTTTTCCATGAAAAGTCACACTTTTATTTACCACAATGAGTTGTAAAATGAATAGAACATATAGTAAAGACATTGACAAGGTTAGAAATGATGATTTGTATTTGAAATAATAACTTTTTCCTTCAAAATTTGCTTTCGTCAAAGAATCCTCCATTTGCAGCAATGACAGAATTGCAGACCTTTGGCATTCTAGCTGTTAATTTGTTGAGGGAATGTGGAGAAACTTCACCCCACGCTTCTAGAGGCCCCTCCACCAAGTTGGATTGGCTGGATGGACACTTCTTCCGTACCATACGGTCAAGCTGCTCCCACAACAGCTCAATGGGGTTTAGATCTGGTGACTGCGCTGGCCACTCCATTACAGATAGAATACCAGTTGCCTGCTTCTTCTCTAAATAGTTCTTGCACAATTTGGAGGTTTGCTTTGGGTCATTGTCCTGTTGTAGGATGAAATTAGCTCCAATCAAGCGCTGTCCACAGGGTATGGCATGGCAACATAGAGTGATAGCCTTCCTTATTCAAAATACCTTTTACCCTGAACAAATCTCCCACCTTACCAGCACCAAAGCAACCCCAGACCATCACATTACTCCCACCTTGCTTGACTGATGGCGTCAGGCACTCTTCCAGCATCTTTTCAGTTGCTCTGCGTCTCACAAATGTTCTTCTGTGTGATCCCAACACCTCAAACTTCGATTCATCCGTCCATACCACTTTTTTTCTTTGCCACTCTGCCCTATACATATATATATATATATATATATATATATATATATATATATATATATATATATATATATATAATTATTATTATTATTATACGTTATAGGTAATAGTAATTATTCAGTGTTCTGACTGGCTCGCAGTCCTATCATAATCAGCTTTAAACTGTTCGGACCGTCTAGTTTTGTACATAAGAGTATTTATAAGATTTGGCCAAAATAACATGTTTTTCCAAGTACTTGTTACACATGTGCTGGAACATTATCCCATATCCTGTCTATTCTGAAAGTGAGTTTTAAATGAGGGCAAATATTAACTTCAACTAATTAACATTAAAGAAGTGACACATGACTGATGAAGAAAAGTCAACATAAACCTGTCTGACATTAAATACAAGAATTTTGAACTGAGTTTTGAACTGACAGGCAGGAGTCCTAGAGGAAGACCAAAGAGGAGGTTTATGGATGTAGTGAAAGAGGACATGAAGGTAATTGGTGTGAGAGAAGAGGATGCAGGAGACAGGGTTAGATGGAGGCAACCGATTCCCTGTGGCGACCCCTGAAGGGAAAAGCCGAAAGGAAAAGAAGACTTTAAATACTCCATCAAAGGCAGGAAGTTGAACCACTATTGTATTTCAACCAGGGAGAAGCAAAGGGGACTTATTAAGGTTATGTGAAATCATATTAACAAACTCCACAACTATATCTCCATCTTGGTAAAACCACACTAATGCTTCAAACTGAGTCAGATGGAGGATTGTGGGTAACCAGCAGATGATCCACTTGGACTTAAAATGATGAAAACATGCTGTTACTTGTTTAAAACTACTTGTCTGTTTTTAGTTTTCACCTAAAATGTATTCACTGTGAGCAGATTTGATGTTTATGAATAATCTTGTCCTTTTAAAAAAATATCTTTGCACAGATCCTTAAAAATAGATCATATTGAACAGCAGTAATGTCAATTCAAGCAGATCTCCTATCAGGAAACATTGCGCAGTGAAACAAGCTGTCTTGATTTATAATCCATCCGTTAAAGTTCCTCTAGTTGAAGTTGAAAATCAAATGATTGAACAGATCCACCTTTAAAGTTTCCTTGATGATGTAGATAGAACATAGATTTGGTGCTGCCTATGGGCGTGTGATCGAGACATGAACAGAGGGACAATTTTACATTCCGTGTCTTTTAAATCTCCTTCATATCTTTCCATGATGAACCCATTAAAATTTCAGTCATCTCTGATAAAGACAGAAATGTTGAGTTCAAGCATATCCAGTGGAATTGATCAGATGCTATTTTTATAACAAAGCAGGAGAGCTTGTGACAAGACTGATGCCAGTGCTGCTGCAATGCAGCTCCGTTTACATCAACGTAATTAAATATTCACATTGAACATTAATGCAGTGACAGCAAACAGGCACAGGAAATTTCATTCACACAGACAATTAGTAGATATTAGTAACTAACATCTCCCAGGGCTAAGTTGTAAAAAATAAAAGCAATTCTGATATCCAGCTACCTGTTTGTAAAACCGTACCTCTTTAAATATACCACATTAAAGCAAGCACGAAAAGACAACTTTCATTTCTAATGAAGTCTGAGCGACAAAGGAAACGTGAATCATCTTGTGAAGCTGTCCTGTATCGATCAGTGCAAACAGCAAAGAACCAGACTTCAGAAAAATCACAAATACAGTATTCATATCTATAATGCACAAAACTTACCCACCATGAAGAGACAGATGACTACGAGGTATTTTGTACTGATGTAACATGCTATGCTATGATCAAATGCGGCCGTAAAGTGTTTCAATGAGCAGTCATTGGTATGTCGTAAATCATAGTCAACTTTATTGTGAAATGCACCATATATGCACGACATACAGCAGATGAAATTAGTCTTTTCAGACCCGCAGTAAAAAAAACACTAAAGAACCGCTCTAGCGGGAGAGAGAGGAGTCGCTGCGTGTGCATGCGCCGCCATCCTATCCTATCCCAAATAGGTTTTTTGCAGTGAAACCCAACAGAACCCTCAAGAGCAAGCATAAGCGACAGTGGCAAGGAAAAACTCCCTCATTGAGGAAGAAACTCCGGGCAGCACCCAGACTCTGGAGGGTGGTCATCCGCCTTGACCGGTGGGGTGGGAAAGGAAATCTTAAGTGACTGACTGTAACTTGAGCCACTAAAATAAACATGTAGAGAACACAACACTTTCCTGAAAGGAGTTATTTCGGTACATGCTGTGCTAATATTTACGCTTATGAAAAAAAAACCAACCTTATCATTCATTCATTTTCTACCACTTCATCTGCCGTAGCGGGTCACGGGGAGCTGGAGCCTAACTCAGCTGACATAGGGCGTGAGGCGGGGGACACTCCGGGCACGACGCCAGTGCACCGCGGAGCCACACAAAGACGGACAACCACGCACACACACTCACTCCTACGGGCAATTTGGGACCGGCCAATCAACTTAATCAATGATGACGTAATGTAATTGTAATGTAATTGTAATTATAATGGTAATGCAAATGCATTATCCAAAAACTCTGGTGTGACTAGCTTCACCTGTTTTGAGTAACTAGTAATTATCGCTTATCAGTGATCAACTAGGCCTGGTTTACAGTAGTCAATAAAAACAACTGTTTTGAAGTCTTAAAGGTCAGTTCTGTATTCATTTAAACAGGACACGTGAATGAATCCCTCCTGGAGCGGCAACATGTGAGACATGAAAAGCAGTCCTTGTTTTAAAAGATCCGTTTGTAAGCGTTGATTCACTCAGTGTGCATATTTGATATAATCATTTATCTTAGCTAAAGTATCACCATTAAATTAGGGTTGCATGAAATTATTTTACGTAGTCATAAACTGACCATGTGCATGAGTTGAAGCCAAGAGGCACCCCAGGACACTCCAACTTTAGTTTGTTCCTTTTTTTCATTTTATGACCTAGAAAAATTGAGACTTTAAAACAAAACACACATGAAGCCAACGGTGATGGTTCTGTTCAATCACAATACATACACACATTAATCTCAATTCATTTTCTGCATTTTATTTTTTCTTCTTAGGCTCAGTGTGACAAGGAATGTTAAATTTCAGTATTTATACAGAAAGTTACAGTGATTATTCAGAGATCATGTAATCACAGCAAAAAATGTATATTCAAATGTGCTCTAAATAAAACCATTTTTAAACATTATCTGTGATCAACCGATGTCTTGTGCTCAGGCTTTGACAGCACTCCAGAACTCACGGCTGACTTCCCTGACCAGTGAATCATTTAATTTCTACTGTACAGGCTGCTAACACCAGATTACAAACCCAGATTGGAGCAATCAGGGAATGACTGTTGATTCGCTTGATTCAATAATCAGTAACAAGTACGAATAAGTAAAACTCTTTTGCCTCAAATCGTGCTCAACTGTGTGTGATGCGTATAAAAATATAACAACAGGAGCTACAATAATGTGTACAGCAGCATTGATAGGAACATGAAAAAGTACACGCCACAGATTCCAGTTTACATGTTTATGAGGCTTTTCTTTTCTTTTTTTTTATCCCAATCATTAAATATTGCTTTCAGTATCAGCAGTGATCAAGAATTAAACGATGACTATTTTTAATCCAGAGTAAATTTCACATCAGATTAAATAAAAACTAATAGAATGTTTTCTTTTAGTGAACACGATCACCTCATGTTCCAAATACATCCAACAACTGTTGTCCTGAATGTCAAAGCAGCAATTCATACTTGATTCATTATTTTGTTTTGTACAACATGCTCCTCAATTCCGAACAACCAGCGCCATGAGGAGACGCAGCTCCGACGCCAGTGATCTCTGAATAAGGCCAGTCTGGATAATGCTGGAGTGGAAAGTGACTGGTGGTTTGTCATCCACACTGCTTAAAATGTACTCATCCTTTTACTAAAGATGTTGTTGTTCACTTAAAGGAATGTGCATACTTGGAAACATAACACTATTGAGCACAGAACTGGAAAAGAGCAATAAGACTCTTCATGAGTGACTTCCTTATTATTATTTTCTTTTTCTAACAAATGGTGTTAACCTTTGGAGTTTTAACGTTTAATCAGACACACAGGCTGCTTTGAGTCTGGATGAGGGTTTAATGGATGTCCACTGTCTCAGGTTACCTGTTTGTCTTCCCGACACAAACATGGAGTCAGTGGTCAAACTATTTTAGTCTCATATTTGATGTATTTCAACTCAACCAATAACGTAAATGCATTCTTTCTGCCATCATGCAATAAAATAAAAACCAAACTGCAGGGCAGAGCCGAACTGAAGCAGAGACCGAGGGCTAGTTAGGACGGTCTATGTAGATCTGTGGGGCGTCACACACACATGCTGAGTAATTCTTAGTCTTGCCGCTGATGAAGGCACTGGACGCACAGCTGCAGCTGGTCACCACGTCTGCACTGTGGCTTTAAACTGCTGCTAATGAATGAAGGTGTGTCAGATGCCCTGGTGTGACCCACAACCAGGGAAACGTGTCCACTCCAACCAGTCAGCATAATGACACAGCTGCTACAGCAGATAGATGTGTTAGGAGCTGTTTCCTGGTAATTATTATTTAGGAGCTCCAAAAGGTTTCAGGACAGTTTGTCAGCTTCTGTGATCCACATGTCAAATGGTTATGAAAGGAAACTGTGCATACAGAGGTTGGCTACTTTGGCAAATGAAGGCACTGAAAAGATGAGTAGTGGACAGAAACATCACCACACTGTACACTAGCGCAGAGATGCACAACATGTTCTTGCATCATTAGGGTCTCATTTTTCACAACATGAAGGGTGTGTCAGTACATTTCCATTTCAATAGACGGAAAGCTGGTGAGCTTTGACATGACGAGAACACAGTTGTCTCCTTTGGTGCTAGACACTATCTGTCCTGGGTGTCCAACCTGAGGCTGGTGTCTGAGGCGTCTTCAGAGGGGGTGTCTAAGACAGGATTCACAAATCCATCAAATTCTGCATCTGCATTGTCCTCCGGGTGGGTACTCACAAAGTCATTCTCCCACTCCAGAGCGCTGGAGTCCTCGGAGGCCGAGGTTGGGCCGCTGTGCATCTGCTTGCCTCCAGGCCTCAGGGCGGCACGCAGGATGTCTTCCTCCGTCCGCGACCGCTCCCAGGCAGGAAGTGCTCGATTGATTCCTGTGACAAAACAACGTGGGCTTTCATTCCGACAGCAGATGGCGCTGGAGTGGAAAACTGATCCAGTCAGTGACACAAGTAACACCTTCCTACACTAGACTCACTACGAACTATGCACTTTTGTTCCCATTTAAATTAAAAAAGGGCACACGTTATGATGATCAGTACATTTCAATGGACAAAACTGGAGTGCAGCTTCACTCAACTGAGAATGAATTAAATCTAAATGAAGAAAACCTACAAATGTTTTCATTTCAAATAAAATAATGCTGACAATCCTGGCAGTCATGGAGGGTACATTCCACCAGAGTTGTGAGTGAATGAAACACAAATCTAGTGAGGTATAAAAAAACTTCCCTTTGGGGATTAATAAATCTGATTTAATCTTTAATCTTAACCTTACTGCTGTTGTAGGACAGGTTATACAGATGCATGTGCAGTGGTTTGGAATGCAGCGACAGTAAAACACTCAGGATGACATTCTATTTTAATGATGCCCTGCTTTGTTGCTGCTAATATTATTTCGTTGAGCTGCAGAAAAGAATCAGCTGTGAATAGTTTGTTGTCTAGCAGTAGTGGTTGGTTATTATGCTGTGAAGTCAGTCTCACTCGCTCCACCTAAGTATTGGGTAAAAGCAATACAGGAATGAAGTTCGAACATAAAAACAGGAATCTGATTCTACTGAATGGTGGCCATCAGTCCTGACATTGTGACATGTTTCACGCTTGTTATTTCTACATCCGGAAGACACTGCATATAATCGAGAATAACTTGAGTCCACGGTTCAGGCAGAGGAAGCTTTTGTGATCAAACTTCAATCAAAGTTCAGTCAGGAGGGTACGAAAATGTCTGGCGGATTGCTGGAACAAAGAAGAATGCAACTCTGACCTTCTTCATCCTCCCACTCCAGATCCAGGGACGTCCCATCGTCATTGGTGGAGCGGGTCTTGGTTGTGAAGTCCCAGCTACACTCTGTGTTGGGAGTCACCACGTTTGCGTCAGAGGGTAGTCCTGGAAACATAGAGCCATCTGATAGCATATACAAGAACAGTCTGAACTGATTAACACTCCTAAGTATGCCTGTGTATTATTGTTGTAGGTTCCACTTACTGCCACTCCTAAAAGCCTCAGACTGGGCTTTTATGTTTTGAAGGCAAACGTCAAAATCACCCTCAGAGGCTTGTCTGTAACACAATAATCAACACACCAAGAATAGAGCTGTAAGAACACTCACTGATATCTTTACAATATAACTCAACAAAGTCTGTTTCACACCTCTAACTAAACTTACTACTGATGTCTGTTGGGTAAATCTAGCTTGATGATGAGTGCAACACTATGTGCGTGCAGCTAATAGACAATTAGTGCAGTGGTGTTACTTGTAGTGCTATAAAATCTCATTGTTGAAGCTTCTCCTCTGGGAAACAGCAATCCTGCTGTCTAATGACCGTCACTCACTCACTTCTTTTGCAGAGTTTCCCCACTGGAGTCATCTGTTTTGTTTGGTCTCCTCTGGGCAGACTGCTGTAACAATAAGTCCATATTAAAAATATATTTCACAAAAACTGAAGTACAAGCAACAACTTTGAAAACTTTGAGTTCAAGCATTGCCAAAGAAACAAAATAATAAAACAAAGCAACACCAGAGGAGAAAGCAGCCGGATGTCAAACCGCAAAGGAATCTCAATTATTTTTCCTATAATATTTAAATGAACAGTCATTTTCTCTAACAGATCTTATTCTTGAGGACTATACACGTTAGTCCTCACTGTAACTAATGTATCATGTTCTGTATATTGATATAGTCCCTCATATGCAACAAATGCAATGCATTTTACCTGATAATACTTAGAGAGCATTGTCCTGTAGCAGCTATGATTTGTAAAAAGGCTGTTTAAGAACACTAAAAAGTTGTTTGTCAGATAAATAATGTATTGAAACAGAAAAAATATCCCTCATTGAATAACGAGGTTAGGTTAGGAATAGAAAAAAATGTCATTATGTCCATTTAAGCAAGACAGAACAAGCTGTGGGCTCGACACATTAGGAAGCCCGTGTTCACAGCCAGTAGGCGAGAGAAGCTGCTTCAGCCAAGCAGTAAGTCAAACTGGCTGAGGGCAGCGCTCAGTGCCGCCTCACCTCTTTCAATTTGCGTTCACGTGCCAGCCTGGCGGCCTCACGCTGGGCTGTATTTCTAGCCTCCTCTTCTAGCTTTAACTTCTCCTCTTGTGCCTCTAACTGAAGCAGACGTAACAAAATGAAACAAACACAGAACAGAAAATTACAAAACAGAAAAAAAAAAAATCAATGCAGCAAATTAAAAATAAGCAAATTAGTTTTAAAACATAAAATGACACTGCCTGGACGGTTATCATACTAAAGGAAGACGGTTTGGTGTGTCTGACCTCCGCTCGTAGTTGCTGGTCGATCAGCACCTGCTTGTCTGAGATGGCAGTGTAGTGGCGCTCTTTGAGGTGCTGGATCTCCTCTTCACTGATGGGCCTAATAAAAGTGAAATACATGCATCAAAAAAACATTCTCTCTTTGGATTTGTTTTATATTTATATCAGGACTCTTACTTTGAGAAGGGCTGTGGGCTCTCAGGCTGAAAGACAACACAAAACATTACAGTGTGATGTGGAACGCTTCCTCTGTGCTTCACTGTAGAACTCAAAGGCTGCCTGTCTGCAGCCTGCAGGGAGTAATTGAGTTACTCCCTGACTGCTGTACCACAATGATTGTTATGCAGTGCAGCACCTATCAGTGGTGGATGGCTATTACAGAAACATGGGAGTACAAAGTGTAGAGAATAACAGCGTAACGCCTCTTTCAATTAGGCAACAAAAACACATTATGTCTATTAAAATGTAATTGGTACGGACTAAAAATTTAATTCTCTTTAATTTGTCTATGAAACCTCAAATAAATACATAAATAACAAAGATACTCACCTCATCACTCTCTACCAGATTCTCAAACTGCAAAGTGGAAAGTCACAGTCACACATGAGAGTGCACTGAATAGTCAACAATGTCAACAATTAAACATAAACACACACACACACACACACAGACACACACACACAGACACACACACACACACACACACACACATAGACACACACACACACACACACCAGATGAATGACTCCCACCTCTATTGTATAATGTTCTCCAGCCGTACTGCTTCTGAAGTATTTTGACCTGCATGAATGAAGAGAACATGAACGATAATCTAAAGCCTGTTAAAGGTTGTCAGACGTACAGCCATCCTAAAGATGATGGTTAAGATATTCCATCTGAATGACCTGAGTGGGAAAATGAAAGAAAGCCTGATAATACCATAGCAACCCAAACGATGCTTAAAATACACTCACACTATGCAACCACTCACTACATTTCTTGTGAACATTTAAAGAGCATCGTTTTTCTTCATCTGCCAGTGGACATCATGATATTTATAGGTATAATTATCATATTTAATAATTACTGACTCTTATACCATAATTAATAGAAGGTGATTTCCCAATGAAACAAACTTGGTGTTCAGATGTACCATCATCCATTACACTTTTGCTCCATCACCACAAAGTAAACCTGTAACAATTAAAACACAAGTATGCTAACATTTCAAACCCCAACTAAATGTCTGACACCTCCTCTCCTCTCCAACCAGCCGACTTACATTGAAATGAAGAACAAACAGCCTAAGGGCCGGATCAGTGATATAACAGGTTAATTAACATTTATTCTCCGACTGGCAGAAAAGAAAACTGAAGGTAACAAGTTTGTTCGGTTTGAAAAATAAATTGGTGTATGTTTCAAGGGTCAATTAGTTAGTTTTCTTAAGCATTGTTGATTCACCTCTTTAAGACTTACTGGATGAATTCCGTTTGACATTTCCTGTTACTTTCTGTCAAGTTTAGCAACGATGCCATTAACGACAATAGGTGTTGTTTCAGTGCCAGTGTTTGACAGCAAGAGAACCGCAGGTGAAAATAACAGTAATAATGCTTCAGTTACACCCAGGTATCCTAGTTAGTTATGCCAGCAGGTAAAACAGGACCTGGAAAAGGCTGATAAACACTGGATGGATGCAGCCATAATGAAGAATTGACTATAACTTCTATCTATAGAATATTGATCTTTTTATTTTGGGAGGCACTCAGTGACCTCAATACCGGAGTTAAGACATCTGTCATAATTGATTATCTCCACTGCCCATTAATGTCCCTTTTAAAATAGGTGATGTACAGAACAGAGATGACATCACGACTCAGATTGACACACATTTCACACCCGATTGTTAAGTTTGTTTACATTTTAAACAACCGATTCCACTTTGCTAATCTTGTGGTAACAAATTAATTATAACTAGGATCACTGGAGTTAGCTCGAAAATATGATATGGTAACCAGATAGATATGGTAACCAGATAGATATGGTAACCAGATAGATATGGTAACCAGATAGATATGGTAACCAGGAAACTGACCATCGAGATAAAATATGTGCATCAACTGGAAATTACAGGCTTGAAGTGTGAGTATGAGTCAGTCTGTCTGACGGGATCTAGAACAAACAACCGACCGCTGACTCTACGGTGAAGTGTCACACCCGACTGCGGGTCAAAGGCCACAGACACCCGGCTTGGGTCGCAGCAAACACACTCCCAGTGCTGCGACCGGAGCGGCTAACCAACTTTTAGCTAACATTAGCGGACGCTAAGCAGACGCGCCGGTGAGGGGATGCTAGCTCAGCTAGCTCACCCCGCTAGCGCCCAACTCACCCGCCGCCTCTCTGGAGCCTGTTGGCTTCTCTCCTGAAGAGACCGACGCAGTAGGCCCAACAGTTACCCATCGCATTGTCAAATGTTGCTGTTGTTTGGCTGCCTCTCAGCTGCTGGTGCTTCAGTGGAGGTGGAACATCTCCTGTCAGCGCTCCCACTTCCTCATCCTCCCTCCTCCGGTGGACGGCAGCACCGGACAGCGAACACCAACCTTCTTCTAACTTTAATGGCGGATGGCGCTCCGCTTTAAAGGCGTGTTACCGCCACCTGCCGGACCGGAGGCGTAAAGTAAATCACAAACAATTAAATTGTCCAGTTGTTTATGCAGTACTGTATATTCCACAATAGCCATCTCTGAGGAGGTTCCCAATAGTAAAAAAAAACAACAACCCAAAACTTATTTTCCTTAACTGCTGATGTCAGTTTTCTGCTCATATTAGAAGAAACTTCTTTTTAATTGTAAACAGTAAATGAATTCATTCTTCTTATCCGCTTCTTCTGTTTTTGCAGATCATGGTGGTTGCTAGAGCCTATCCCAGCTGACTTATATGTGAGAGTCAGGGGAGACTCCGAGTGCGACGCCAGTGCACCGCAGAGTCACATGAAAGACAAATAATCACTCACGCAGACACTCACACCTTCGGAGTTTGGATCGATCAATTGACCTGAAGTACTGTACATGTTTGTGAAAGTGGGAGTACCTGGAGAGACCCACACATGGGGAGAAAATAGAACCTTCCAGCTATGAGGTGACAGCTCTACCCACTGTGCCACCTCCCAACAGTGAAATTGGGCTTCAGCATCTAGCTCAAGGACACTTTGACATATAGCCATGAGCACCAACCACAAAGCATCTGATAGGTAGACCCCCTCTATCATACACCCACAGCCAACATCCCATCTGCCACACTACAGCAGAGCTTGGAGAACAGATTTAGGATGAACATTGTGCCCGTTTACTAGTTCAGCAGTGGAATACTACCACTCGCTGGTTTTTCTTCTTCATTGGTGTTTAAAGGCACTTTTCACCCAAAATGTTGTTTACATTGGAAAAACACACAAATCTCATCCAATCTCTCTTTAAAGAAACCTTAAATATACACAACATATCTTCATCATTTTAGGCTTTTAGGTTTGAAAGTTTCCATTATCAAGACTTGTCCAGTGATTCCAACGATATCCAAAAACGTTCTGGCAGGAAATACAAGTCTTTCCATTCTCCCACACTGTTGCCTCTACAGCATCATTAATAACTGCAGCAGTAAGGGTGAGTATCATCAGCTTGCTATGTAAAACCCCTGGTTGATTTCAAGATTTCAAGCAAGTCACCGCTTGAAATCTTGAAGAGCAAAAAAAATCAACTTGTCTTACTTAAGGCTGGTTGAAGATGTTTCACCTTTCATTCAAGAAGCTTTCTCTGTTCAGAACTGAAGTCCAGCTGATTCTTTTTATTCGTCTTCAACCTGGATGACCGAAAATCTACACAGACATTCTCAAAATTGAGTAATTTTTACAAAGATCCTCATGGCTTCAACCTTTCTTTCCTGCTTGCTACATTTACAACACACCCCTAATGATGGTCATAGCTAATATAATAATATAAACTGGTTGTCAACAACAAACCTGTGTAAGTAGATTCAACCTGGAACAATGAACACATATATTTCCTGCAATCAGACTGTTTTATTGTTGTCAACATGATGTAACACATTCACTCTTGATGTCTGTTTATTGACTGCATGCTACTCATTTGTTTACTCCAGGTCTTCAGGGGTGAAGAGGTAGTCATGGTTGTCCTCCTCATCAGGGCTGTTGTCCACGTTGCTCACTGTGACCTTCTGGGCTATGGGCTTAGATCTGGGCATGAGCCTCCTCCCAGTCTGAAGGAAAAGGTCAGGAGAACAACTTTACTGTGTTAATCCCATCGGAGGTTCTCTCAGCAACATTGGAAATTTTACAGTGAACTGAGCTACAGTCACCCTGCTAATGGTTTTGATTGTGTGTGATTGCGTGAACTACTAAATAATTTCCAGAAAAATCAATTTTTTTTAGAAAATATAGTCTTAATGGAAACTTCTGACAAATTTGTCAAAAAACATTTTAATATAAATTTGTATTTAAATATGAGCTTTCATTTGTATATGAACTGCAAACACCTGTCACAATCTGTCACGTGTTAGAATGTCTTTCACTGAAATCTGTGGTGATAAAAACGAAAAAATTGTGAGGCTGTGGAGGATTCCATCCAAATTCCACAATAATGTACTGGGACTACTGGGTGTTTCACAGTTAGAAGCAATTTGGGGAATATTATCTAAATATTCTTTTAATATTCTGTTAATAAAAGCTGGTGCAATTCCTTAGCCTTTGACTTACAATTTTCCTGGCGTCAGTCTGGGATCTCTCCAAGTATCTTCTCATCCTTTCCTTCTGTTTCTCTCTCTGCTCCCTCAGCTTTTCTTCACGCTGTCTGCATTATAAAGTGGGATTGGACAGGGTACTTAAACATAATGTGAGCCTCTGGTAAGCTGGGGAATCAATACAGAGTTTTGTTTTGTTGCTCTTGATTTCTTTCTCAATCATTGCCTTCCATCACTGTGGCACACCTGCTCCTCCTCTCCTTGTCCTTGATCTTCCTCATCATCTCCAAGCTCTCTTCAGGGATGCTCTCAAGGCTCTGCAGCACTGAAGACATGCGGCTCTCAATGGCTGCCAGCATCTCCAGGGTGCTGAGGTTGGTCATCGCATCATTAACGCAACAGTGATAAACCTCTGCTACCTTCTGGCCCAGAGTGTTCAGCATGACGTCCTGGGGTAGAATAGACATGCTGATGAGTCTCTGTCTGCTGAAAGCCATCAGTGCCATCAGAGATGACCAGTGGATGTTGAGGAATGTGGTAGGAAACAGTGATTCCTCACCTGGTCTTCTGTGTTCAGGGAGATGTGGAGCTGAACCTTCTGTTTCAGTTTGGTGACTCTTGTCTTTTCTTTGTTGATTCTTTGGTTCATGTCATTGATTTGTAATTTGAGTGGTTCTTCATCTTTTTCACTTCAGGAATCACATCCAGTGGATGTAAGGAAAAGGAGGGTGCACGTCGTACGTAATGCACAAGAAAAATCATGAGCAAAAATGTATTAAAGTGTGCAAATTCACCTAATCAACATGCATGTTGAGCAGAGGAATGAAGGCTCAATTGTTTTTTTAATTTTCAGCACAAAAAGAAAAACAAGTTAAAAGCCAGAAGTTAGATCTTTCTTCCTGTGAGTCTACTTCTTGTAAAGCAAGGACACAGACAGAATTCCAACATCTTGCTTACATGTTCCTCCTGGTTGTCTCCATGGACTGTTGGAGCTCCTTCAGCCTCTCTTCCTCTCTAGCAGAGTTGTGAATGAGGGACAAGATCTGCTCCGTCAGCTCTGACACCAGATCCAGGAGCTGCTGGGGATCAGTGAAGTACAGCTCCGGCTCATCCTGCACAGGTAGATGAGACAGGAGCACCGTGAGTACGAGAATGAGATGAGACGTGAAGCTGGTGAACTTAATGTTCAGGCAACCAACCTCATAATCTGAACTGTCACTATCCTGTTTACAGCCTGAGATTCTGAAAGGCAAAGAAAGAGTTTGGTTGGAACATTTTGAGTCCAGATGCACACAGGATGCAACAGAGGATTAGAGTGTGTTTTGGGGTGTCCTTACAATGTGTCCCTGTGGGTGGAGGGCAGACTGGTCTCTGTGGTGGAGGGCAGCGCTCTACCTGGGCTCTCATCCTCGCTCTCTAAACCTGTGGACACGTCATCGCTCCAGTCAAACCTGGGGGCTCCGTGGACCAGATTTACACAAAGACCAAAAGATCACAAAAGGTCCAGATCTCCTCACTCCCATGCTACAAAAAGTTCTTGACTCCACAAAATGATTTGAAAGTGATGTAAGCGTACATGGATACGGGTGGATGAAGGGTTGGAGCCAGGGGGGCACTAGCCCCAGCTGGAATCTCACTGGCCATTCGGTACCCTTGTGGCGCCTCAATCCTTTCTTGTAACTAAAGTAAAAGTTATTCTGCACCCATATGACCTAATGATGCAACTGTTTTAATACTTTTATTGTAGTCACCAGGATGTAATGAGATCGGCTACTTCTGGATCATAACATGCCCAACATGTGCGGGCATGTTATGATCACAGTGGGTTGATGGGAATGGAGAGGGAATGACGTTTCAGCGAGTCAATTCTGAATTCATCTGCTCCATGTAAACAGTTCCAAGTACAGAGCAGAGGATCCTGTGCAGCCATTTATAAATTAATCTGCTTCCATTGGACCCGATACTGTTTTCATCCTGTACATGTTGTCAAGGGATTTTTACTAAATTACAGATTGATTGACACTTATTTACTGTAGAGACCCGTCATTATAAGAACTTCTGTTGGATGATTTATTGTCGGTGAGAAAGATTGTGACATTTATAAAACATGTCATGAACTGATATAATGATAATATAATAGCATATTAATGAAAAGAGAAGCTGTAGAGATAATGTTTCTGGCTTGCACCTTATTTAACCCTTTATTTATTAAGGGACTGTTTTTAGTAATTTGATTTCCTCTACGACATCAATTTTGGAAAATGTTACAACAGAAACAAAGTATTTTTATGTAGTCCAGTATTACTCAAGGGTTGAATTTTCAAATTGCAAAGTACAGGATTTCATGAGTGCCCTATAAAGGGTTGAGATAAGCTATTTATGTTATTCATCCCAAAGTGGAAATCTGGATTTTACAGCAGCATATAAAAATAAAGCACACAGAATTTAATCCATTTAATTTTGGGTCACCTGGTTTTGTGTACTTGCCTTTCCTGAAGCCTGACTCTCCAGGCTCGGTTCGGTCAGATGGGACTTTGGCTTTCAGAGCTTTGACCTTCTGGGCCTCCTGCCACTCTGGAGGAGACAGCTTGAACAGAAGCTCCTTGTATCTCCGGTAGTCTGTCAAGGTCTCTTCAGACTTGACCAGTTCACTACATTTGAGACATAACACAATCATAATTAGTCACCAATAGTTATGGTTATAAATTATTTTATTTAATATTTTTATTTGTTTACTCTATGTACACATATATTATTACCTTTTTATTGCCCCGATTTCAGCAGTTAGTTTTTTTATCTCAGCTTTCTTTTCCTGTTTGGACTTGGTTTCCCGCTCAAAACTGAAAACAGAAATGATCGACCACGAATAAGTAATACATTTCAAGGACCAGTAATTATTTACTTTATTACAATGGTGTGCCAGCCAACATGCCAGAGTTTCACATGTCTTACTATGTTCTGGCCTCCACGGTCTTCTTCTCATTCTCCCTGAGGAACTCCTCAAATGTGAGGTTCTCTTTCTCAATGGTCTCTCTGAGCTGTTCCAGCCGTCTCTCCTCCTTTGCAATGGCCTTATCCATCTTCAGAATCTCTGACCTCTTTGTCATCAGTGATAACTTACAGAGGAAAGAGACTAAATGAAGCCCAGCGTAAATCAGCAATCAAAAAATATAACACGCATGTTTCATCTATGAAAGCTTCTTTCCTTTCGGTGAGCTCCTCAGCTGAATGTAAGCGGTTAATTTTGAAATGAGGAAAAAGTTGGACTGCTAATAGTCACCTTCTCATTCTAAGATGTGGACAGTATTTGGTATAACTCATAACAAACCTTTTTAAATAGATGATGAAAGAATATTGAGTACCAAGATTTTACAGAAGTGCGAACCTAAATCAGTGTAGTACTTTGTTCCAGCAAGTCCTACTTGTTTATGAGAAAATTTGAAAGAGCCCTCACATACTACTCCAAAACAGATCATGCTTTTGGATAAACAACTTAAAATAGTTGTTTGTCTTTACAGTAGAGGATTGTTGTCCTTCACAATAACTGAGAGCATCATGGGAAATTCAAAAAGCACCAGATTAATCTGAGGAACTGAGAAGGTTTCAGCTTTCTGCTCCGTTATTATTAGAACCTCTTGAAAAGATTTACCTCCAACACTGCCTTCTGTCGTTCCATGAAGATTAAATCATGTTTGCGATCCTTTGTCAAGTTTTCTGGGGACAGAGGACAGATGAGAGTTAACTGTTAGATGTGACGGCTGGAACATATAGCTTTAAAAGAGCTACAAGCAGCAGCTTTGTAACATTGGGTAAGCTAGAACGCTATTCTCACCTTGTTTCATCAAGGCCATCTTCAGCTCACGTCTCCTGGGGTTCTGTTTCGGGAGAATCGTTCCACTCTTCATTTGTATTATATTCTTTGTTCTCTTCTCCTTTTCCTCACCCTCCTCTTTCACATGACCTGTAAACTCTTCCTGCAGCTTGGCCATCATGTTTTCAGCAAAAATTATCTTCTTGTCAGTGTGTAAAGCAGAGGGTTCATGCATCTCCTGTGCATGAAGAAAAACAGCAGACAGAACTAACGTGGTTGTCAGTTTACATCTTCCTTTTACAGACAGCATTCTTCGAAGGTACAGATGCATTTACTGAATGGATACACCAACCTCTTTGTAGCCCTTCTGTTGAGTCTCCATCCTCTTCATTCTATCTACAAACATGTACTGTAGTTAAAGAAATCTATCTCAAGAACCCCCCCCTGAAAAAAACAACCCTTTTATAACAGATTAACGTCTGTTTAATTAATGTCTGTCTCTTTGTTCAGTGTACCTGGTGATTTGACAATCTTTGCTCCTTCTGTTAAAATCATTTTGTTAATGATACAAAGTTCTTCTGATGATATATTTCTGCACAAAACTAGTGAAAAACAGTCTTTGAAAACTTGACAATTTTTTAGAAGATCCCCATAAAATTTTTTAGGTTTTGTCCCCTGATTTAGACAGATATGCAATGAAGAACAATAGGCTATTTATTACCGGCCATATCGTCTACAATTGTTTTTGGATTGGAAGCTGCTAAGCTGAACATTTAAACACTACTAGATAAGGAGCAAATAATTTGGCCCCTCCAGTGGATTGTGTAATAGAATATCCAGTATAAATAAAAAGAAGTTAGAATGAATTACACTGACTTTGGCATTATGAAGTTTCACTCTAAATTCATTTAAAATGTTGACAGTCCTGATAAGATGTAGAGTCTGTTTTTTGTGGGTCCATTATTCCCTCAGACGAGCTCTTTCGTAATTTATAACTTGTATTTGTTTCAAGAGGCCTGCCACAATACATTAATTATTATTTGTCGTTGATGATGTTGAATCAAAAAACGTGGAGCTATCACCCGCCCTCCTCTGTTGTGATTGGATAAAATGGCTAAGTTTAACTTTTATGGGCGTTGATTGGTTAAATTTTTCCTCGTAAGCCAATCAGAGGCAAGTTCTTGGGTAGCGGCGTCACCATAGTAGCATTTGTAACATTCTTTACGGAAGCGGAACAACTGTCTTGTCAAACTTTCTAACATTGTCAAACCTTTAGTTTGTGAATCGAAATAAACCAAACAGACTGAGTCTGGCTGGTGTTCAGGTTAGCACGAAGAAAAACTCATCATCTTACCTTTTTTGAGAATAAACGTACCTCATAAGACTCAAACAGGGTTTGCTCGGTGTTTCAGTGACGCTGTCCGTCTGTGTACTGTTACCATGGTAACGGTTGCCTTCATCGTATTCTCGTCACGTTTTCTTTTATTTAGAAAGTATTTATTTATTCTATTTATTGAATTTATTAAGTTTATCAAGCCTTCTATTTAATTCATAGCTTTTTCATTGTATTGTTGATTCATTCATTGTTTTTCGTGTTGATTCTCCACCAGAGGGAATATATGAATGAATGAATGAATGAATGAATGAATGAATGAATGAATGAATGAATGAATACTTTAATAATCCCAAAAGGAAATTAGTCAATCCCAAACGGAAATTATTGTCATATCACATGATATATATGCAGTATCACATAATTTAATTTGAATTTACAAATCAGTTTCCTAGTGATGTTCAAGATTGTACAAAAGGTAGATGCATGAAAACTGGTGTGTGTGTGTGTGTGTGTTTACATACATAGAATTTATATTACATATATATATATATATATATATATATATATATATATATATATATATACACATGTACTTTTACTGTACTACCAAAAAATTTTTTTTTAACCATAGTGCATCTGCAAAACATTCTGTTTATCTGTCAAGCATCATTTTGTATGTAGTCCACTGGTTTGTTACAACCTGCAAAGCGGTGATGTATTTTGTGTTTGTGTGTTCCTCCGTCTGTCCATCCACCAAATATCTTCACAACCATTGCAGATAGAAAGATGGAACAAGAAGTACATTACTCGGGCGGCAAAAGGGGATGAAAATGAGATGATGACCTTGGGGAAACTAGGTCAAGGTCAAATTTGTGCATTTTTTTGTGTGGATAAGATAGAAAGACAGAAAAAAAGGCGTTTCATTCAGGAACGCAAGGGAATGAAAAGTAGATCACAACCTTCACCTTGACAAACTAGGTCAAGGTCAAATTTTCACTCGCATACCTTTTTAGGTGCACATCTTGGAAACCCGTATGAGATATAATTACAAAACAAAAAGAAACATTTTCAGGAAGCCAGAGGCACAAAAACGTGATGATGTCGCGGGATGTTGCAGTCTCTGACTGCCTTATTACTCTTTGTATTTGTAAAACATTAATATTGTATTGCGTTTGTTTGTGAATCGTTGTGCATCCCTAAAACACTTCCCTTCCGTGTTTGCGCAGCTCCGGAACCATTTATCTGGCACCCAGTGTAATGACGTACGTTCGTGACGTACCTGTTTTACGTAATGACGTTGTGTTATGGGCTTCGCTATGATGGCAGCCGTAGGTTGACATCGAAACATTACTGAATGTAAAGTATTGAAAAGTTGGCGGAACCCCCGACATATTAACGGAGAACAGCTTCACGGTTTCCAGACGGCGCACACGTCACCAGGTCCGGAGAACGGTGAGTTACAGCTAGCTTTAGCAGCGGCAGAGAGGAGCCGTGTGTGTGTGTCAGAGTGTGTGTGAGCTCCCTGTCATTCATCACTCATGTCTGGTACACACTCCTACCGCTCTAGCGAGCCGGAGCGAGTCTTAAGACATGTGTTTAAAGCACACACAGCCTTAGAACCTTAGAACCTCCACTGTCCTGCTGGTGCTAGCTGTCTTAGCCTGCTCGTGGCTACACATAGCCTAGCTCGCCCATAGTGTGAGGTGGAGCTGCAGCGACGAGCTAATGCTCACAGCCTCCCCAGGCTCGCCCTGCGTCTCTCCAGTGAACCTGTAGGTCACCGTGTCTGATTGTGTTCCTGTTGTCTGATCATTTTACCTAACGTGAAACATTCCATCTCAGAAGAAGCAGCTCAGACTGAAGGCATTGAGACATGCGTGCAGGAATACACCCCACAGTTAGTATTACAACTTTCTATGTTGGTAGCCAAATGCTCTGTCAGTAGTCCCATGGCTTTTCCAGCTCGCATCTTCTGATCTGACACATGTGAGTAGACCGGGTCCATGCACCAGCTCTATTGAAACTTATATTTTTCTTCCCTCCTGGTGAAGTGGCACTATGCCCGCAGCCACTGTTGATCACAATCAAAGAATATGTGAGGTTTGGGCCAACAACCTTGAGGAGGAGCTGAAGAGGATCCGACATGTTATCCGGAAATACAACTACATCGCTATGGTGAGTGTCGCTCCACAGGGGCAACACTATCAGGCACAGGCAAGTTTCCTTTGTGCTTAACGTGTGGTTGTCCCCCCCTTGAAACAGGACACGGAGTTTCCAGGTGTAGTAGCCAGACCAATCGGAGAGTTCAGAAGCAACGCTGACTATCAGTACCAGTTACTTCGCTGCAATGTGGATTTGCTCAAAATAATCCAGCTGGGCCTCACCTTTATGAATGAACAAGGGGAATATCCTCCAGGGACTTCAACGTGGCAGTTCAACTTTAAGTTTAATCTCACGTAAGATGATGTTTGTGCTTCTCTCAGTCTTTACTCTTCGTGCATTTCATCCTTGAGGTCAAAATTTAGATCTTTGTCAACTGCACTCCCTGACTGAGAACAACACCACACCAGCTCATGAAGTTTGAGCTATTTCTGTGCCATTGATGCAGGAAGCATTATATTACTGGTTTCCCATCCATTCTCATTTGATTTCAGAATGGCTTCGAGTGAAACTGAATTTTCCTCTCTACTAAAATAGCAACTGAGAGACTTGAACTTGTTTTTCTAACTCTGCAGCTCGACTTTTAACCAGAACCAGAACCGGTCTTTGGCTCAGACACATCTCTCACTCCTGTTTGACTGTCTTCTGTAGTTGAAATGCTAACAGATCAACCTGTGTCCTCAGAGAGGACATGTACGCACAGGACTCTATTGAGCTCCTGACCACTTCAGGGATTCAGTTCAAGAAACACGAGGACGAAGGCATTGAGACGCTGTATTTCGCAGAGCTGCTGATGACATCAGGAGTGGTGCTCTGTGATGGAGTCAAGTGGCTTTCTTTCCACAGGTATTCTGCTCCTGTGGATATTTCCTATGCATTTTGACCCTAGACAGTAGAGTACAAACCTCTGCCAAGACCCAGTAGTCCTCGTCAGTTCAGTCCATCTGATTATCAGAGTTAATTTAAGTAACCTCCAACTATAAAAAAACCCACTTTGTATGTGGTGGATTCACATTCTTTAAAAGCAGATGAAAGGAAAAGCCTGTGATCCTGTTCTCGATCATCTGTTTTGTCTTAGCGGGTTAGCAGTGACAGAAGCCTTCCACTGGGTAAAAACAAAGTCCAGTCTGAACACGCAGATACATTAAGTTACATTAAGTGTGTGTTTGTGTTTTGTAGTGGTTATGACTTTGGCTACCTGATCAAGATTCTGTCCAATGCTAATCTGCCCGAAGAGGAAGTGGACTTTTTTGAGATTCTTCGATTGTACTTTCCAGTCATTTATGATGTGAAGTACCTCATGAAGAGCTGTAAAAACCTGAAGGTAATTCCCCACTGATGTTTTCTGAGGCCCTCAGGTGCGAATAAAAACAAGAAGAATAGATCCTGAGCAACTGTTTTGGTTTCAGGGTGGCTTGCAAGAAGTAGCTGAGCAGCTGGAGCTGGAGAGGATCGGTCCACAACATCAGGCCGGCTCGGACTCTTTACTCACAGGAATGGCTTTCTTTAAGATGAGAGAGGTAGGCTGTTCAAGTCGGAGAGAGGAGATCCTGTTGTCAAGATCAAACCTCACAAAGCCAAAGCGTTATTTATGCGTTGGTGCTATTTGATTACGCTAGTCTTTTCTCCCATCAGATGTACCAGAGCTATTCACTGAGGATTAAGATGATCGGATCTGCTTTGAACTGATTTTTTTTTTTATAGAAGTACTATATATAACATATTGTTTATTCTTGAATTTACACATCACAAAAGAAACACATCAATCCCTGTAAACCACATGATGATGTCAGGAGCCTGCGCTGGTGACTGGTTCTAGTTGTGTTCTCAGTATCCTGCTTCCTCTTTACGCCCCCCCCCCCACAGATGTTCTTTGAGGATCATATCGACGATGCAAAGTACTGTGGTCACCTTTACGGGCTGGGCTCGGGTTCGGCCTACGTCCAGAACGGAACAGGGAACGCTTACGAGGAGGAGGCCAACAAGCAGCAGTCGTGATATCACTCTGGAACTGTCCCGTCCTGCAGTTTGACGTGCACAATCAGTGCAACACTAAAGCCAAGCTTTGACAGCCAGATGATAAGAACGGAAGAATACATGCACACATCATTTAGCAAGCTGCTACCCATAGGCTGTGCTCACCTTAGACAACAGAATATGATGGTCATAAAACCCACAGCTGTCCTCACACATGCTCCTGCCGGCTGTGTGTTTGTGAGTTTAAGCTTTTATTTCTACAAAGTGGTGTAAGCGGCCAGGTTCGATTGTTTCAATTTGACATGCTTGAAAAGATGGGGATTTTAGTTTTCCTAAAATGTTCTGTAGAAGATGTTTTGCACTTTAAAAGCTCTAATCTGATTTTATATGGAAAGCTGAAAATGTTTCTGGTGTCTCTCATCTTTGTTGCCTTCTTTGCGTTCCAGTTTTCCTGGTTGAACATGTAAAATCACCACAGCTGCTCGCACCACACTCCAGCCTTAATATTAGCTGCACATCTTTTAAACTTATTTATTATGTTGGTCACCTGACATTGTTGAGGTTCTGCCCTGGGATGCTCCATGTCAGTACACTCAGCCTGTCGGAGGATCTTTATATGATCATAATGGGAGCGCTCAGTGAGTCTGTTTACATGCACATGAACATCTCATTGGAGTTGACTTTTCTTCTGTTCACATGATGATGGTGTCAAAGATGACCTGAAAAAGGTCCGGTCCCACCGTTGGAAGCCTTTAACTAACAAACCCGTGTGATGTCCTGTAGATGGGATACTAGAACGAGTGAAAACATCTCTTGTTTGGGGTTTCCTTGTTGTATTAATAATGCGATGGTCACAAAGTTATATACAGTATGCACCACATATATACTTACTGTTGGAGGAACGTGTAGAATTTCAACAACGCAAACACGCATGACCACAGATCCATCATCTTTTGATATGATTTCAACCCCAAATTCACATGAAGACCTGCTTTGGGACACGCTGAGGTCACCTTGCATTACTCCAACGAACATAAAGTTTTCATTTTTTATTGAAGTTATGGTTTTGTAAACTTTTAGAGTTGTAATAAAAGAAGAGAAAACTTTTAGTCATAGCAGAAAAAGACATATCATTGCCTTCTAACATGCACCTTTCTGTTCTGGTGGAGTTAATTTATAGTTGTGGCCTCTTGAATGACCTTTTTTTTGTATGTTTTCCCGTTCATTCATGCTGCGTACAACGGCTGCATGTATTAAAAAGTTTGAATAAATGCCGTGTTGTGGAATAGAATGTCCATAGGTGTGTGTTGAAGTGTAGGCTCACCTCTTACTAACCTCCAAGCCCTGATAACCGAAACACCTCCTTTATGCATCTTTCACACTGTAAACGAGTAAAAGAAGAATATGCAATACACAAGAGGATTGTTGTTAGATTATTTTGTAAATAAAAGTTTGAAACTTTTCTACCATAAAATGCTCTTGGCCATTAAATCTCTTCAGTGACTCGATATTCCTTTTAAATATGCAACCGGATGAATGAATAGGCTGTAGATAAGCATCTTTTATTAGGATAAGGCATTACAACTGTACCACACACATCCATATCACCTTTTTTAACCATACAGACAGAAAATAGAAAAATATAGATTGACACTGACTCACCATGGAGCTTTTTGTTAAACAAGCGTTCAGTCTTTCAACTAATTTTTTAGTGATGTTTGGTCGCTTCCTGTCCGTTGTGAGAACAGAATCCTCAGGAGGAGAGAGCACCTGCAGTCCTGCAGGATTTATATTTTCTCTACAGTTCATCCTCAGATATGAGTTTTTAATCGTGAACAGGCAGCGTTACACAGAGGATGCTTGTCTGCTTGGGAGTGACACTTGACTTGGACTGTAGGCAGCCAGACAGCAGATATTTGGCAGAGGAGGAATTCCAGCTCTTGAGGGTTTCATTGACAGTGGCATCCTGACTCATGCTATGACAAGAGCCCTTATTCATATCACATAGCATTATACACTGTTTTTTTGTTTCCAAGCAAAGAAGAAGAGAACATCTCGTGGTTCAGTTCATGACAACAAGGTGGGTTTTTTTTTGTGTGTGTTGACATCCTGAGATGAGCGCATGCATCATTTGAACTTTGACAACATTCAGTATGATGTGTGGAAAATGTGCCTGCTCCTCAAAGCATAAGAAAAAAGCTGAACAGAAAAAAAGAATTTCAAAAGGGATATCAATTACATCACGATAACAACACTACCAGTCTATACTCCAAGTGCAAACATTTGGTAAAGTGAACACATTATGTGCTAAACTATAAAAAATAATCCATCAAAGGAAAAAACAAAAGCGGCTCAGGCTGTTCTAAGTAACTTCTCTTCAACTACTGCTGTGCTTATTCACATACAAACAAAAGAAACTGTCAAAGTTGGAATGTAATATTAGTTTCAGTTCACTTGTTCTGAAGTCCAATACTTTCATATTGCTGCAGAAATTGTATTTAAAAATAATAATACTTCATTCATTCAATGAATAATAAGACTGATGATAAAAGTCTTTCATATCCTCCAGATTACGTGTGATGCCACTCCTGGAAACCTCGCAGAAGCAGGGTATTGCACAGAAAACGATGAATACTGATGATGTCACGATCATCACCAGCTTGGAGATTGGGCAGCGTGAACCTGTGGGGTGAATCAAGAGGTAATTACATGTTCCACGTGTCATGTGCTGGATTTTATCTTTATGTTCACAAACATACTTTTCTGGGTCAGGTGTTGCCTCCGTGGAAACTACTTATGCCTCATTTTCTATCGTCATTCCTGCATTGTTGGCACCTGAACACATAACCAGGAATTATAATAAGCCATCATCTACGTGATTAAATGATATATGGATGGAGGACATTCCTTCAAGGAGCAGAGCATGAACTGACCCTTGTCTTTGTCTGTTGCATTGTCACCCTCTGTCCAGGAGAGGGCGGTAGTGAGCAGCCGACTCTGAGACTCCCTCAGCGGCTTGGATGGGAAGTGGCAGCCCTCTGCTGCACTGGAACACACACACACACACACACACACACACACACACACACACACACACACACACACACACACACACACACACACACACACACACACACACACACACACACACACACACACACACACACACACACACACACACACGAGCAGCATGAGGCCTGCATTCATGGGTCCTCCGCCTTTCAATAAATCTGTCAATCCTGTGTTCTAAATGATTGATTCAAAGCGACATGCATCATTGATCTACAGGGTTAATAAAAAGCCACGCTCACTTTTGGTTTTACTTTCCCTTTGATGGATGTGAGTCGTCTTGTTTTTACTCACCCGCTGCTGGCAGGGTTGGACCCAGTGGGTGATGAGGGCTGTTCAGGATCCAGGTTCACCAGACAGGTTGGGAATGAGCAGCCATCCCCTAAACTTCAAAACCAGAAGGAAAAAAACACTAAAAAACGTCATGATGTTTAAATAAATGGTAATTAACATTTTAAATGGGTGTGATATTATAAAAACCATGAGAATTATATGTCATAAAAACTGCTGTGAACGTTAAAATGAGTGATGTAATAAAATACAGTGTAAGAACTGTCATCATTATCAAGGTGTAAACTATACTACATTCTACATAGTTTTAAAAAAAAGTTTTTAAAAAAAAGTTTGTAAAATTACGGACCGTAAAATCAAAAATGGTGTATCACAATAGTGAATCAATTAATAATACACAAGTTTAATATTTAAAGTGGTAATATTTTATATTTTTTCAGTGAAAATAAAAAAAGGGTAAAAAAAAATTGATGGGAAAATACTGTTGAGTCTCAATAAAGTAATTACCATAAAATGAATGCCATTACAGTATTCCTTCTAAATTAAAGATTTTGCTGATGTGCTCATTGGAATTAACAGTTTTATACTGTAAATCATACTGTCACCTCTACAGGAAGAATATTTTAAAAGAATATGTTAAGTTTGTAAAGTAACGTTGATTTCAATGAAAAACTTATATGTTTAAATAATATTATTTCCTGTCATTTTATATAGGGTCCTATGTAAGAACAGATATTCTCTATGAACTATAAACAGAACTATGTTGTGATAAACTCAGTAAAAACTGAACGTTTCAGTATTTCTCTGTTTGTTACAATGCTCGTTCACAAAATGAAAAATAATGTAGCTATGATGCCCCACTATTTGCAATGAATATTAAAAATATTGTCGTTTTTAAAGATTATTTAAATTCATTTTTTGGAAATAACTCATATGAACCTCTGGAATTAAATCATGCATATATTTTTCAATTTTTGTTGGTGTCAAGATATTTATAATATAATGGTGATTAACACAAGATTGAGGTGCCCCCTTTTAATTTTGAAAGAATGAATGAAGTCCACCTATTCCACACAGCATGAAGAGATCAAGCATCCAGAAATTAAAACCAGAAATGGCCATGTTTGTTTAAGGAAGTCGGAACGGCAACGCACTTTAGAGGACTAGCATGAGTTTGACTGAGTCTTGTCAATGTGGACAGAAAGGGGGAACGTTTTCAAAAGTGCTGATGCACATAAACACAAACATGTTCTGGATGCTCTTGTGAAGCTTCAGACTGAACGAGGTCGCTCAGAAGAGGTCGTACAGATGGTTCTTCTCTACTAGTTCATTTTGAGGAGGAGGAGGAACACTTGCTCCATTTTGTGGAGAAGACAAGCCTTGTTCTGGTTCACTTCTGGTGAATGTAGCCTTGGCCAGGAGGAGTTGATGTCATCAGGTGGTAACCAAGATCATGGGGTGTTTCGACCCTGAACCACGACGCCCTCCCATCGGCCTGTGTCATGGATCTCTCCTGCTTCAGGTGTGAGTGAGGGTCCTGTCGTGGTGCCACCTGTATCTTCCTTGGGCTAATGCCGTCTTACACCCTGACAGGATATGCACCTTGGTACTGCTCTCCCCACACAGCTTGCACAGTGGGTCCTCCCTCAACCCCCACTTGTGCAAGTTTGTTGTGTCAGCCGTGTGTCATACACAGTTCTTAGCAGGGGGGAGATATGGAAAGGCTCCAGTCTCCATAGATCTCCCCACGTAATCCTCCTCCTGGGTAGGTCCCATCTGGTCCACGCTCCCTGGGACGCCAGCTCCACTGCCCTTGGTCTTCGGCCCTCCTCCTCCAGACCTCGCACCTCCTTCTGGACCATGGCCCTTCGGTCCCTGGCTCCTGCCTTCCCCCACCCACTGGACATGGGAAGCCCCAAGACCCTGTCCCCTCGTACACAGCGTTCCATTAATGTCGCACAGCTTCAACATACTCTCAGCATGATGAGTCAACTGCCCACCTGCGTCCTGACCTTGTGAGGATGCTTGCATCCTGGGAGTCTCTGTATGTCATTATGACTCTGCACATGGCTACCTTAAATTCCTCCACCATGGATGACAGAGGAAGTTGGAGCAGCCCTGATCTAATACACAAACCTACTAGTGAAGCTTGGAGGGAGTCCCAACCAGTTTCGGTGGTACTTATTGATCTTCCTCTCCACTCCTTCCACACTTGTTATTGGAACTTCATACACTGTCAACAGCCACATGAGGCTTGGCAGAAATCCATGCTGATAAAGCCATGCCTTTAAACTTCCCTGGGAGCCCTGATTTCTCGATCCTCCTCAGTCATTCCTCTGTCTGCTTTTCTGTACTGGTAACATCGTTCCTGTCGGTAAGTGAGTCATCGAACCACTTTCTGAGGTACTTGACTGGTCAATTCTCTTTCGATGGAATCACCTCTCCTTGTACCTGCAGCTCGACCCTGTTTGTCAATTTACCTGTCCTGGTTACCACTGCCCTGGATCTCTTTGGCTTAAACTTCATGCTGGCCCATGTTGCCGTTTGTTCCAGAACTGATAGCACCCACCCTGCCTCCACATGGGTTGTGGTTATCACCGTAAGGGTCATCCATGTAGCCTCTTATTGGGGGTTGTTGGATGTATTAATGCTATCTATGTTAGGGTGAGCATCCACGGCCTGATTTCTGCAGGTGTCATTATGGGTCTCCCTGAGTGTTGCTTTCTGCTCTTTGGAATCAGCAGAGATGTTCCCGGAGTTGACTCGTCAGATCCTTAATACCTTCCCTTTCATCCACCGGGGCTCTCTTGAACCACTTTTTGTGTGTTTTGATTTCTTCCCTCAGACAATGGATTTTTCTGAAGGAAGATATGCGGGGCGAGACGAAGGTAACGAGACAAAAGCAAGTCACCTGAAAGCTAAGACGAGGGACTATGAAGGAGCGCTGGGCTTCACTGTGACTACAGACCGGGGTGTTCGCTGTGTCTAAAAACACTGGCATCGGAAAGCATGAAGCCTAATAAATTAATACGCCACTTAAAGACATCACACCCCAATCAGACTGATAAACCACTAGGGTTTTTTCAGTGAAAATGTGCCAGATATCGCCAACAATTATCCCGCTTTGTAAATGCTACTTCAATAAACTAGCCAGCTCTGTTAGCATCATATAAGGTGGGGTACCAAACTGCTCAGTGCAAAAAATACAACCCACCATAGCAGAGGAGCTGAAACTGAACTGAACTGCTGAACTGAATCTGAATTTGTTATGATTTATTGAGTTTATTTAATTTTATTTTTCAGTAACAAATGGTGCTATAAGTTTAAGCAAGGATTTTTTTTATTTCAAGAAAATTGATGCACTTAAAATCTTTTGTTATAGACTAAAAAAATAATGTCAATAAAATTATTCTTTGTTATAAAATTGAACTATATTTTTTGTTTTCTTTAATGTTAATAAGGATGTTATGCAGAGGTGTATTTATAACAATTTCATAGAAAAATTATATTATTTATAGCCGCAGCAGAGAATTTTCTTTTTGCTAAGGGGGGCACAAGAAAAAATAATTGATAAGAACTGATGGAGAGAGTATTGACTTTCTGCTCAGCTGTTCCTGCTAGTGTGGCTTCTGGCACTTTGTTGAGAATATTTTGTCGAGATATTATGTATGTGATTTGTCCATAGTAGATTGAGTATTGAGTATTGAGTATTGAGTATTGAGTATTGAGTACTGTATTGAGATTGAGTATTGAGTATGAACAAAAATTATAGTGACCTCATAATTGATTGTCCATCTTTTGTTAGTGCATGTCGTAATTCCTCACGGATTATGCGGAACTAAGCGTTCCTTAAGTATTTGACTTGTATGTCTCAAGTGAAGTGTTATCTTTGAAAGATCAGTTGCAGTAAGTATTTCTTTAGATCTATGATGTAAATTTTGAAACTTTTGCTCCCTTTCAGGGATGATTTTACTTTGATAATGTCGAAATGATAACTGTTTGAACACTGATGTCAGCTGACGGTTAATTTCGTACCAAAACATGTAACTTAAATGTTTTCAAAACATTCTCAAATTACACATAAAGGTTTCGTCGCAAATTGTTTGTTAAGATGAAGAGTTTCTATATATAAAATGTTAAGGTGAAATTTTGTTTTTTGGGTTGTTTTGGTAACAATTTTCATGTAATTTCAAGTAAAACAATGTTAATTTTTTTTATAATAAAACATCTAAGTGAGCTCATTTTTAACAATAAAATCAACACTTTTTTTTTTACTGTAAATGTAGAAAGGTTTTACTGTAATTTAACTGTAGAGTTATGGCAACCACTGCTGCCAGTATTTTACCATAGAAAAATAAATTAATGTCAATGTTCAGGTAAAACATATACAAGCTTTTTACGGTCAAAACTTGAAATATGTACATTTTGTAACTGTAAAATCAACAATATTACTACTGAAGATGTTTAACCTTAATTTATGTTCAAATTCTTGCAACCGCAGCTGCTGATATTTTACTGTAAAAATATTTTTTTTGTTGCAGTGTAGTTGTGTATAATCATCATAACAATCTTTTTTAAAACACAATCTCAACATTAGAATTCTTTGATATAAGTTGTTGTGAATGTATGAGCTCAACGCACTCATTGGTCTAAAACTTATTTTGAATTCTAAACTGTCAAAAATACTGATGAAGAACAAAATTTCTTAACAAATTTACTTCATTTAATTTTATTAATTTATTTTTTAATTTTTGTTGTTGTTTTGATGAGTTTTATCAAACTGCCGTTTCCTGAAGACCATACCTAGAGAAAACAGGAATAGGCCAATATTTTACTTCATCACCAAAGACCTGGTGGAAGTTCTTGCTGAAGCCCAGACTGAATCCATTCTTATCAGCGCCGTGTCGAAACACCGGAGCACGCACAGCCTCTGAGAGGACACACAACCAGACAAAACATCAGTGTGAAGATGTGAGTCTTTATACAATCTGTTATTAAAACAAGGGGGCACTGAACCAACAGACCAACACATGAGTGACTGTATTAATGGAATAAATCTGGATGAATGTCTTTGTCGTGAATGAAATGCTGATCACAGACTGGTCCACCATGTGTGACTTCTTCTGCTTGCAGTTTCTGTTACTAAGCTGCTTACGCTTCTGAGCCTTGTGTCTTTGCATTACATCGTAACACACTCGTCTGGATAATCTGCTCAACACACAGACAACGTGTGCCGCTGTGCACACAGAATGGGACTCCACCTGATAAAAGGCCCAGAGAGGCTCATCAAACCGCTGACAAGGATGACGGCTGACGGTGGGACAGATGCAATGAAATCTTTTCTAACATGAGTGCAAAGACAACAAAGATGGGTGTGCTTCTGTCCGGCACAGGCTGTGTAATCACTGTAACCATGAATGGAAAAAATTAAGTACTCCACCTACCCAGAGTGGACCTGTTCTTGCAGACAAGCCAGCAGTGATAGATGAAAAGTGAAGCCAGGCTGACTGAAAACATGGAGGCCGAGAAGAAGAGGAACAGGATGTGGAACTTGGCCTGAGTGTCTGGGAGTCCATTCTGAGGGTGAAATAACAACCATGCAGTGAGGGCAACAGACAAACCAGAAAGGACTTTACGACACTATGTTTTCAGACAGATTTCTGGTTTTTCTACAGGAGGTGGATAAACTTTCTTTCTACTACTTGATTGGCTCATACCAGATATTCTTTCAGACGGAAATGTGCTCTACCTCCAGCCTTGTGAGAAAGATCAAATATCATGTATTTAACAAAGGACACATGTTGAGGACATTTGTATCTGACAGAGCAAAAACCAACTGTTTCTAAAACACATCATGAAATCAGTGGTTCATGTTGTGACGGACGAGCAGAGCTTACCGTCCAAAACTTAACGAAGTAGCGGAGATCTGTAGCAGTTATAAAAAGGCAGTAGAGGAGAGAATACGCCAAAAACAGCATGAAAAACTTGTAGTTAGAGAATCCCACGCAGTTGTTCACCCTGCAGCGAAAATGAAATAATTAAATTTAAAGTCTTCCTAAATGTAAAGATGAACAACTTTTATTATGAAAATCGGAGTCGGATTGGAATTGAACAGTTGTTTATTGGTGCGATGGCATGAAGAGGAAACTGAGCTGTCTCGATTTGTGCTTTTAAATCTATTATTTATGAAAGCAGAGTGTTGTGTGTGAATCAGAGTAATTAAGAGAAGAAGATCTTTTCCTCTTTGCTGTCATGAGGCAGGATGAGAGGTCACAGTGTTGAATGTGGTAAATACCCTTTTTGTGCTTCCATGTTATGTGTGTCTGCAGGCCTTGTTGGTTTGAAAAGGAAACCATGTAAATACAAGATGTTGTGATCAGATGCATGTTTGTGTCATGACGTACCACGGGCAGTGGTGATCCATCTTCAGGATGCATCTGCAACATAACGGTCACATGTCAGAGTACAGAAGTGTTCCTCTGCCTAAACACACTGTGTGGTCCTATGGATGTGTGAGCTGAGACCCTTACTTATCACAAACGGAACAATGGTGACATCGGTCAGGTTTCAGCAGCTGGCAGCGGTCACAGAAACGGATTGCTGAGGAGACACGTTCACTTGGGTCACTCCACCGCAGACTAACAAGGTGACGGAGGTGACCTGAGCTCCAGGTCGAGTGTCGGCGTGTTGGTGTGTATCGGTGTCGCGTGTGCTGTGCTGTACCTCCAGAGTTGGTGCGGGTGTAGATGGGCAGGTCCTTGGCGATCCTCCTCAGGATCTCCTGCTGAGACTCTCCCCGGTCTTCACGCTCCAGCAGCTCCTTGTCAGAGTAAGACAGGTGAAACTATGTGGGGCAGAACACAGAGGGTACGATCAACATCTGATTTATCAATAGCTCCGTCTGCGAGTGACGGCATCCACTTCTAATGAATCATACACACCCTTACAGATTTAATTATCTGTCTGACAAGCTACAGGCTGTGTATGTGTCACTAATGCAGTCTGTTACTGTGAAGCTGCAGCTCAGGAGGCAGTGACGGGTATGTCTGGAGCTTCCAATTGTTTCTCTTCTTTCTGCACTAGCAGGCAAACGGTAGCAGAGCAGCACAGAGCAGCAGTATCACCCTCAGCCACACACACAATTTATGATACCGACAACAAATAAGTCATGGAACGGCATGGCACACATCAGAGTTATTACAATCTCAAATCCTCAAGTGATCCAGTGATCACGTCCGGCAGAGCAAAGCTTCCACATGAGTGATTCCTGTCTGCATCACCTCAGCTTCAAGTGAAATGCAAAGGTGGCTTTTCTCAGGGAGCAGAAGTGTGTGGTCAGGATCAGAGCTGTGACGGCGCAGCTCCAGGCACTTCAACAGGGAAGTGTTATTAGTATAAAGGCAGCGTTATATCACTGATACAGTAAACTACCTCCACCCCCCACCCCCCATGCTTGATCCTACCGGGTTTATCACAGTCACACACTCACCTCTTTCAGGGGGTTCCTGGGCTCGGTGAAGATGGTTTGCCAGTATGCCCACACGAACATGATGAAAATGACATGGTACGCCAGTAAGTAGACGACTGAAAGAAGAGATACATAAAGGACATCATCATTTTACAGCAGCGGGGCAAATCAAACCATTACCCCCCAGGTTACAGCTTTATTTATTGCTAATAACAGTGATGGTGCGTCAGTGTAATTTCTTTTGTGTCAGTGCAAGTGTTGTATCATAATTACTCACAGTAATTACACACAGTGGGTCAGAGTAGAAATGTAGAAATGAGGTGCAAAGAGATTAAAAAAGAAACTGTACGAAAGCATAAAGCCTTAATAATGCAGGGAAATATTTAAAGAATATTTAAAGTTGTGTGGTGTGACAGAATGCAGATTAGGTGAATTGATCACTCCAAATTATCTGCAAGTATGTGTGAGTGTGTGTTTGTGTGCAACAGGTCAAACACTGTTAGCCTACATATCTTTATAAAAACACTCTTCTAGCTGATACAGGATGATTCCTTCTTTTTCTTTTGTGATGCCTCGGCCCAATCTGAAGACTGCTAGTTTAAAGCGCTAATAGAAACACAGTAAAGGATGCTTGAGAGTCCTATCAGTGTTTAGCAGCAACACTTACCCTTTTCTCCTGTGTCCTCAATGGATTCTGAAAAGTTAAAAACAAGACAGCAGTCAGGTCTGAGCAGTAGGACGCGCTGTGGGGCAGCTGAGCTCGTCCTACACCTGGAGGTCAACAAAGGGACACTTACGGATAGATTTTTACGTGAAAGTTTACGTGTATAATGTTTAATGTCTGACATTGATGCCTGAATTCATACTGAAGATGTAAACTGCTGAATCTGTAAAGCCTTAATCCCAGCGTTCAATAACACACCAGTCACTAAATCAATATGCAGCACACTCCCAGTCAGTCTGACTCACTGTGTGTGTGTGTGTGTGTGTGTGTGTGTGTGTGTGTGTGTGTGTGTGTGTGTGTGTGTGTGTGTGTGTGTGTGTGTGTGTGTGTGTGTTTGTGATGAGAGCCACAACAACTCCCACAGAGGGGAAGCGACAAAGCTGCTGACTGAAGACCAACACAGCACCCACACACTTGATGACCACCCAAACACACACCCAGAAGCCCCCTCCCCCCCAAGACATTAAAGAAGACACTTCAGCACCTGTTGGATGTGGGGCTGACACCGGGTCACGTGTGTCTGGGATTATAAAACGCGATTAGCTGAACATACAAAATCATTCATCTTCAGCAATTAACCTGTGAAGCAGCAAAAACACACGCACACACACACACACACACACACACACACACACACACACACACACACACACACACACACACACACACACACACACACACTCTCAGATGTACATGCACTCAGCAGGAAGCGAGGAAAGCAAAGCCAAGGAGCCACGTCGAGGCGTGCAGCCAAAAATCGTGCGCAGGCTGCCTTGCCAGCATAAAAGCCCCAGAGTCTCTGTGTGTGTGTGTGTGTGTGTGCGTGTGTGCATGCATGTGTGTGTGTGATTGAGGGCGCAGGGATGTATATTAATATGTCTATGAAAGCATATAGTTACTACCATACTCTCCATTTTGCTTTGACTTCAGTTTTATTTTTATATATATTTCCAGTATATTTAGTATATATAACAAGAAGGGCCACCTGACGTCACCTCCGGAACAATCTGTGTTTGAGGACCAGCCGCTTACAGGAGGGGCCGACGGGCCGCGCTCAGCGCTTTAAAAGAAAGTGGGCCAACCACAGATTGCTTAGGGTGAATTATGCGAGCCAGACAATGGGATTACTGAGATGCTGAACGAGGTATCAGCTGACGATACATTCACACAACTGCCTCTGTCAGTCTGCACAGCACATGCCCAGGGGCCGCCCCGCTACTGCTGCTCTCTGTTCGTCCCATGTGACCCCAAAGCATCACAAATGTTGTTGTTGTCCCGAATGCAGAGCCAGAATGTTTTGCAGCCCGACCAAAAGAGGATTTTGCTGTTCCATCGCCCTTCATTACTGAAGGACATCACAGGCAGCACAGACACGGTGTCTTGTAACCCTAGCTGAGGTTCATCCTGGGACGCTGGGGTTCACTCAAGGACACTGGCAGGCCCCCCTGGTGGACAGAGGTGCATTTGGAAAGATTTGGACTGGGGTGGGGGCAGATCGAAAGGGGAAACCATATTAAAATACCAAGTAACATCTACTTGGTTCTTCTGCTCTTTATTCCATGAACTAGATGAGAACAAAATGTACTGGGGCATGTTTTCATCTGTTTGAGGGTCGTTTGCATAACTTTTGTGGAGACTCTGGTCCAAAGAATCGGGATCTTCTCCACCCTCCATACGCTTCCCTCTGTCTGGTCTGATCCAGTTCCCTCCATTTCATTCCCTCTACCTTTGACAGAGATGATCTGATGTCCTAGCTGTCATACGGAGCACATGGGCATGCCCGTGGAGATTCCACTAGAGACATCCCAAAAAAACACTCGTCTCTATCCAGGTCAAGCCTCTGCTCGGCGTTCACCTCCCTCTCCACAAACACACCATCAGGAAGCAGACAGACTCCATCATAAAACCACTTCAGCCACCCACAAACATGCACGCCGCTGGCGTTGTGGTAGAAGATACGGCAAGATGATTCCGATAATGAAGCTCATCATCGACGGGAGCCTGAAGCTGAGAGATTGAGATAGCGCTGATGGAGGCAGCGGTGGTCAGATGATGATTCTTGTAAGATGGTAAGATGATCTTACTCCCTACATCCTGTTATGTCAGGAAATCTTGTGTTGTGCCTCATTTTCATGTCTTTATTGCACAAACTTTAGCTGCCATGAAGCAATGGAGGATCTCACATACAGTATGAGCTTCTCTGAACTTCAGACATAAATGAGCAATGAGAAAGAGTTCTGCTTCCACAAATTCAGATTTTTGCACGCTTCTTATGATTTGAGTTGTACACTGAAATACGATGTGTAGGTGAGTCTCCTTCTTCATAGTACCCACTCACAAGATTACAACTAACAAAAGGAATGGGGCTGTGTCACACACACACACACACACACACACACACACACACACACACACACACACACACACACACACATTTTCATCGGTTGCGCTTCCTCCTCAAATGACTCTTGTGTTCCACCCAAAAATACATAAATGTCACTTGTGTAATAAAAAAACAAACTGGCTGGACAGTTGTTTGCCATGTGACTCTATCCACACACACAACAGGGCACTCTTCTGCATGACAATAAAACATCACGGACAACAAACACATCAGTCAGAAGCATTTTCCCCTCCTCACACGCCTCCTCTTCCTCTGGCCAGACTGCTGCTTCTTACCTATGCAGAGCTGCAGGACATAGGCGTAGTACGACCAGGCCACTATGAGGGCGATGAAGAGGACCGGGATCCAGTACAAAACTCTCTGACATCCTTTCTTGATACTACGCGAACCCGACGGTGCCATAGTCTGGGTCGGAGCGGATCATTTCTCGTGCGCAATCGAGTGTGACTCTCCCTCCCTCTCCCTCCGTGTGTGTGTGTGTGTGTGTATGTGTGTGTGTGTGTGTGTGTGTGTGTGTGTGTGTGTGTGTGTATGTGTCAGTGTCTTGCTGTCACTGCATCGTTGCTCCGGCTCTGATCAGCCTAATCGGCAGCACAGACGCAACATCCTACCCGCCTCCCGCCCCGCCGCTGCTGCCGCTGCTTCCCTCCGCTCCGGTACCGACCACTAAAAACCATCACACACACACACACACACACACACACACACACACACACACACACACACACACACACACACACACACACACACACACACACACACACACACTGACACGCGCGCGCGCACGCGCCCACCGGCAGCGTTAGGACTCTCCCCGCTGCCTCCCCACAGGTTGCCATGACGTCCACGGGATGCTGCAAGCCTGGCACATTTTTGTCACTACGAACGGATGGGTTCAGCAAGTTCAGACTCGCGAGAGTTCAACCCGGGCCTGTTGGCGCGTTTACGCACAGGCTGAGGTTATTTCTCTACAAAAGTTGAGTTTTAGTTCTCCAGTCCTGCCTGGTATGTTTGAGGACCGATGAGAAAATGTGCTTGTGAATAGAAAATCACACTAACCTTCAGTCTTTAATATAAGAATAAACAGTCGTTTTCTCTTCCGATTCTTGACACACATCACCATCACTATCCCTTCTGTTCAGCTTTCAGCGTTTTCATACAACATTGTTTTATATATTAATATACTGTATATTTTCATTCAATTGGAAAAGCCATAAAGAGTGCATTTATGGATCTGTAATCATCAAGGTCATGACATAAAATGGATAGTTCACATCCTCTCACTCCAAAAAGAAACAGATTTCTTCAAATAACTTCTGGAGTAATCTTGATAATGCCATGATATTCCAATGCCAACAGGGGCTAAGGTGTCGCTGAAAATTGTATGCAGTACATCAAATGAAAAGTAACTTCCCCTAATTTATGAACATGAAAATACATTAAGGCAATTTATTCTGCAAGTTGAAAAAGCCCACATCCATATGAGTGCTTAAACTTTGTATTTGTTTGAAGGCTGTGTGTTTAACGACCCTTTCATCCACCAATCTTCAACACTAACTACTCTTTTGTGTGCTGAACCACAAATATGTCCATCAGCCTTGCTACTTTGTAAGACCAATGGAGCAGTCATTCTTTGTTCACTCTGTCAGTGCTATATGTAAAGCGTGACTAGGCTGAACTATAATATTTAAAATGAGAAATAACTCAATATTAAAATGATTTTAAGACAGTTTTTGCCTCGCTGCCTCCTGAATGTCCTGAATATTAAGAGAAACTGGTCCATCTAGGCTTACATAATATTCCCCGTGTCCCACAGCAATATGGCCATGAACTAAAGAGACTTGGTTTCAGATGCTGAGATGAAAGAAGATGAATCTAAACCAAGAGCTGACACAAAAAGAAATGTAAAAATTATGTAAAGGCTGTACTTGGGTGGATGTTTGATCCAAAAGTAAGATTCATGCAGCTACGTCAAAAAAGATATTTTATTGCAGTACTCACAAGAGTCAGTAAGCACAGAACAGATGTGAGGCAGACAGAGTCCAAGCTTGTTGTCAGGGCCAGAAAGTTGAAGAAAAATCTGGGACTGGGACAAAACGAGTGTTTGGGGAAAAACAGGGTCAATGTCTGGAAGTCAGAAACAAAATGCTGGGAAGTCACACATCAGAGACAATGAACAATCTGGAAGAGACTATATGGTGGAGAGCAGCAAAACAGGAGGGTTGATTGATGACCAACAGATGCTGCAACAGGTGTGTGGAGTTGACATTATGAAGAGTCAGTACAGTACATGGCATCCAGGTGAGGAGGGGAGAGATAGCAGATGGAGAAGATTTGGCATAACCGAAACAGACTATGACAGAAATGTGGAACATAGGATGAATCCACAAGAACAGAGGCAACTTGACCACTGTTGATGTTTATGTCCTGTATTTTTACTGAGCCGATAAACGTTGGTGCCAGTTTCTTGGACTCCATCCGAAGAGGTAAGTGCAGACTGAAACGTCAGAGTCTTTGGTCCACTTGGTAGGATGGAGCCCTGTTGCGGTGGTGGTTTGCCACAGTTGAGAAGCGGCGAGATGATGTAGCATGAAAGCCATGGTTTGTGCCCTACAGCAATGATGGATGAAAGCCAGGACAGATGTGTTGTTTCCTCACCTTGAAGAAGTAGTCATTGTGCCTACAGTGAAAATTGTAGGCACAATGCGAGGGGGAGAGTCGTGGGGCAGAGCTTGTTGATGTATTATGGGTATATTCTACCGAAGTCACTGGGACCACAACATTCTACCCAAGTCACTGGGACCACAACAAAGGGTGTTTGGCCATGAAGAGGGAGAGCCATACAGATAGAATCATCCATAGAATCACATCATTGGTGCGTTGGCTTCCAGGGTGGAAGGTGAGTTTGGACTTGTGGGCCCACTGAAGAACATCAGAGAGAAGAGTAGCTAGGATGAACATAGAGTCTAAGGTCAGGTACTGAGTGGGTAATCCTCTGAAGTTGCTTTGGCTCTCTCATTGACATCTAAGTGAGGTGTGCAACAAGACAGGAAGACAAGAGGATGGGGGTGGTAGAAGTCTCCTCCCTCATGGGAAACTGTCGGAACAGGGTAGTGGGCTTGGTGCTGCAGGAGCTGGGACGATACACAAGGAAATGTTAAATTGGGTGAGAAAGAGGAACCAACGTGCCTGAAAGGAGTTCAAGCCTTTATTGACCAGTTATATCCCAGGTTTTCGTGGTCAGTCCAAATGAAGAATGGCTGTTTGGTCCCCTCCAACCAATGATGACAATCCTCAAGGGCCTGTTTCACCACCAGAAGCTCCTGCTGCCAAAGTCATTGTTTCTGTCAGCCAAGGACAGATGTCAGAAGAAGATGACAAAGGGATGAAGTTTCTGGTCCTTTGCGACTCTCTACTAGAGTACTCTCCCTCCTATGTCGGAGACATTCACTTCCACCATGTAGTGTCCAGGTCGGGCATTTTGAGGATGGGGGCTGATGTGAACAGGGCTCTGAAAGATTGAAAAAGCATGTCAGCAGCAAGGGACCACCAAAATGAGACTTTGGAGTGTGTGACGAGAAACCTTCTTTAGAAATGAGAGACCCAGGAACGATTAAAGCTGTTTTGGGGAGTCCAGGACAGGCCAGATGGCGACAGCTGAAAACTTCACAGGATCCATTTAGATACTGTCCCCTCCCAATGATATACCCCAAGGACTGGACTGAACAGGTATGAATCTCACATTTCTCAGCCCTCACAAAAAAATTAGCTTTTCTCCTCCGGAGAACTTCCTGGACATGAATATGTTCCTGGTTGAAGATAAAGATAAAATCTATTTAACAAAGACAAACTAATCCAACATGTCTCATAGTATGTCATTCACCAGGGCCTGGAAAATGGCTGGAGCATTGGTAGGTCCCACAGACATGATCAGATATGGCCTGAAGGAGTCTTTAAGGACATCAGTAACATCAATGATACTGATGTCTGAGCCAGAGTCAGAGTCTGAAAGTTGCTAGTGTGTGACAACCTGTTCACAGCAGCATACGGGCATGACAAGAACATGAGAAGAAGGAGCGTTGGGAGGCATTACTTACCGATATTCCTCCTCCTACTGATGAGTCTAACCTTTTGAGAGATGTGGAGATGGAGAGTCAGCCCAATCCTCTAGAAGCAAGTCCACATCAATGGGTAGCATTCATCTCCGATCTCTAACCAACAACTTTGAGTCTAATAACAATGGAGTTTCTGGAAGGCCAATTGCTACATAGCATCTGCTTTAACAAACAGTCATTTATACGTCCTTTACTATTCACTCCTGATTGAAGTTCATGCCATATAATGTGGGTTCTTTTCCGTAATCACTATGATGATTACCTTACTAACTCAACTTCTTTCCTGGAGTCTCTGTGCTCTATGTCGTCACAGCTTTTCTCAGGTTCCCCCCTCATCCGTGCATCCGCTGTGGACCTGCTCCTCTTATCCAACCAGTATCACCCCACATCTATCCATTGGCTGCTGTCCTGCTTCCTTTCTTCCTCCATGCCATCATACAGTCATCCATTTAGCTGTACAGTGATCCCTCGTTACTTGCGGTTAATGTGTTCCAGGAACCACCCGCAAAAACGAAATTCCGCAATGTAGCGACAACTATTTATTTTATTATTTACAGTAATTTAAAAGTTTATGAACCCCCCGCATACTGATAATTAACCACCTTGAACAGTGGTACCTCTACTTACAAACGTCTCTTCATACGAAATTTTCAAGTTACGAAACGCCTCGACAGGAAAATATTGCTTCTTGTTACGAAAGAAATTTCAGGATACGAAAGGTAAAATACAGTATGGGCTGCTACTCGCAGCTCCTAAAGGTTCCTGAACGCAACATTCTTATAGCTGCTCTGTCATTGGCTATTACCTAGCATCTTCCTGGCATCCCATTGGCTAAGAGGGACCTCTATGTGGAGCTAGATAGGTGTCTATGCAGCGTCCTCGTCATTCGGGCCTCGACCCATGCGGTGTTCTGATAGTCTTACATAAATCATTTGAGACAAGGCAAACGCCATTTTTAATGACCTTGTGAAGGAAGATTCAGGGGAAGGAAAGTCGGCGAAAGAACACTGGGAGTTTAAGACATCGCATGGGTGGTCAAGAAGTTCAAAAGGAGGACTGGAAATCATTCTGTTGTTCAGCATGGTGAGGCAAGTAGCACATGAACCAAAGAGGGCAAAAAACAATGAGGACAGCAGTTAAAAGGTGAATAACAATTATTTTTATTCTTTACTCTATTCTTTGTTTTTTACATTATGCACAACTCTCATTTATTGTGTAATAATCTAATTGTAACATGTTTTGATGCATTTTTATGCCTAATAAAACATTTATGTCTGAATTTTGGGGGGCTTAGAAGGGATTAGGGCATTTGCATGGAAAACACGTCTCTACTTACAAAATTTTCTTTTTAAGAAAATGTAATACAGATACAGTGGTACATAAGTATTTGTACCACTGTATCTGTATTACATTTTCACAAACTCTTATAGACTGTTTAAAGTTCTTTGTGTCTCACGGAATTGTGCTGCGTTCCGTGAGCCTCCTAACGCAGCGCACTTCCGGATGCCGTCAGCCAATAGAATGTGTGTACGGTATCATGTGACTACCTACTAAAAATCCGTGATGGGGTGAAGCCGCCTGTGTTCATGGGCGAATGCCTGGGGGATTGCTGTATTTGTGCTTTGAAATAACCAACTAGATGATAGGGAACATGAACAGCAGACAACATCTCAGGAGTCAATGCACGCAGCCTGACATTACCATCCCCCTTCAGCGCCTGCATTAAATTTCCTAATTATAACCATAAAGACAGTGAATCTATTTGCCCTATCTGCTATTCTCTTTCTCTGTCTCTCTCTTTCTCTTTGTCCTTATCTTCATTGTATTTCTTTCCCACCCTACGGTCAAGGCGGATGGCCGCCCAAAAGAGTCTGGGTCTTGCCAGGAGTTTCTCCCTCAATGAGAGAGTTTTTCCCTGCCGCTGTCGCTGATGCTTGTTCTGGAGGGTTCTGTTCAGTTTTTCTGTCTGTAAAATCGCTTTGGAATGTTGATATGATTAAGCGCTTTATAAATAAAACTTGATTGACTGATTTATTGATATGATGGTGGTAACAGTCTTTCTTTGCAAATAACCTCAAACCTAAACGCAAGATCATCACTTCAAAATGACAAAAAGCAAGGAGCACACAGTAATCCGACTTTGGTTGTTGTCTGGTTGTCTCCAGTCGTTTGTCTCAGACAAGCAGCACTCTCCAGGTCCAGACTGCTGCAGAATGATGGACAGACAGCAGTCAGTCCAACACGAAAAGCCTGGCATCCCCTGTGCTTTTTCCCTGACAACATTCTCTGAACCATCTTCCATTCTTTCTCTCTCCTGTTGCTGGACTCAAACCAATATCCCCTGCCTCAAGCTAATACTCTGGTTTGATGAGTCAGACTTCAGGCTGTACTCAGGCATGCAGAATTAACAAGTCCAAAAACTCTTTTAGACTGAGACTCCTCAGTGATTTCCTTGATTCTCGTGGCACTATTTATTACACACTCTGAAAAGATTCTCTGCAGTGCAGTTGGTGTCTAAGGCATCAAGAAGTGAACCTTGTGCTTCAACTTCATGTTTCTCTGCCCTGGTAAAAGAAAGAGTCTTTTTGAAAACTCCATGATCACCACACCTCATCATTCACCCTTCACCACGTGGTTATCCTGAAATGTAGTCTTTGTTTTTGAGCAAAAAGTTTTTGTGTGTTGTAGACCAGTGGTCCCCAACCACCGAGTCGCCACCCAGTAACTGGTAGAGGTAAGATCTTAAGCCTGAGCCCGAGTCCAAGACCCACCTGACCCGAGATTTGGGCCGGGTGGGCCCGATCTTACCTCTAGTACCAGCCATTAGGTACCAGGTCATGACCTGGGCAGCAGGCCATTAGGTACCGTGCGGCACAGAATATTTGAATTTTTCTTTTTTTATTATCAATCAAAAGATGTTTTATTTGGAAAAGTGACTTCTGTGCTTAATGACGAACGGACGAATGTACATGTCTGTGCCTCTTGACAGGGCTCGATCATGTGATAGGTTACCAGTCGTAACCCCAATATTAAGCCCACAAGCCAGCAAAAATTAGTGTTCTGCCATTGTTCTGGAGTAAAATCAAGGTAGAACATCCTGAGATCGTTTAAGTCGCTTTATTTCAAAATAAACCTCATCAGCACAGTCACTTGAATTGAGTTTCTATTATTTTATTATTAAGTATTTCTTATTAAAAAGGATTTGTTCTAAAAGAAACAATTTTGTTTACAGGGATGTTGGGTTAGGGTTAGAGTTAGAATGCAGACGTCCCTGCGCTGTGAGAAAATGGCCACATATAGTTAATAGACAGACGCAATAGCCAGTCAAATCATGAGTTGGCCTTCTAAGGCCTGCTAGCTGGTCCTACGTTTTCCTGACATGTATGTGTCCTGTGACTGGATACTCACTCTTAGGAAAGCGCTTCAAAGCGCTCCTTATCCACAGGCGGCCGACGCCGTGTTTCTCTCCATGTAGTCGCCATTATACAAGTGATCGACGTGATGTAAACATGTTTCGGGATTCGTACATTCTTGTCATGTGATGCAAACACGTACCATGATTGGTGCATCCTGCTACGTGACGTAAACGTCAGAGTGACGCACATCATTACGCGCACGATTTACGAATGACACATGCGCATACTCTTACTTTGAAGAACTCCTCTGAAGAGTGGCACAAGTGACAGAAACTACATATAGTAATGTTAGAAGTCTATGGCAACCTTTTTTGAGTTCAAAATCAAATTCAATAAGTATTTTTTGGGGTTTTTATGTACAATTACATAACATTTTTCCATTTCCAAATTTGACTGTGTGTGGGTATTTTGGCCCAATATGTCAATATAGTAAGTTATATGGAAATAAAAACTATCTTCATATAGCTGAAGTTGTGCTGAAGATAAACATACCAAGCATGAGTATGTTAAATCATTTTAATGTGGTAATAGAGACAAATATCAAAAGTACCAAGAAACGGCCAAAATAGGTCAGGGCTATAAGGATTAAAAGAGATTTGTTTCATTATAAAGCCGTGACTGCTAGAAAATAGCCTGTTTTATTTAGAGGTGATGCAACATCTAGTAGTGTGTTAGTGTATTTCTGTATTTCATTTCTCTAGCTGTGGTATCATAAATGATGGTCATTTCAGTCGGTTTTGTTCGGTGACGTAGTTGTGTGACGTCTGTAAAGGTGTGGTGACAGGTTCTTCTGTGCCAGTGAATTGCACGGTCTGCCACTGTTCAAAACCTATATCACACCCACGTGAGGAAGCATGTGCACACTGAATGCCATTAGGCTTCTTTTGACAGCAACAATCAAATAGTTCTCATAACTGCCGATGAATCTTTGACATTGCTCCTTTGAAATTTTGGCCCACTTTTCTTTGCAGAATTGTTTTAATAATTCAGCCACATCTGAGTGTTTTCAAGCATGACCTGTTTTAATTCATACCACATTATGTCAATCAGATTTAAGCCAAATATGTAACAAGGTTACTCCAAAAACCTTTATTTCTTTATCTGTTAATGGTAAACTCGTGTGTAGTGGTGTTGGTTTGTTCATTGGGATGTATTTTCCCAGATAGCACCTGACTCCGGGGCAGATCCACCCTCACATCAGCAGGTCTGCTTTACCGTCTCACTCGTTTCGGGGATGCGCACAGGTCATGATCCCGGCTGCGGGCAGTTTTGTTGTATAAACACAGGGTGGAGCACTACTATGGGAACACTGGTAATTTAGGGAAAATGCCAGAGATGAACAGCAGGTGTATGAACACACAGTTTTTTGACCGTGTGTGGCAGCATGAAAGTTTGTACAGAGCTGTGTGTCGGGATCCAAACTGCTAAATGATAGATACTCACTGGCGAAGGATTCGAAATGAAAACGTGCCTGAGATGAATTATGGACATGTAACGTTTAACCTGTGTAAAGGTGAGCACATGTGGAAATAAATGGGTCACCACACTCAAAGACATAGCCGTACTGGACATTGGTTTTATTGTTGTTGGTGAGGGTGTTACAGTCGTTGTGGCAGTTACAGCAGTGAAAAAATAAGTTGGTTTTGTTCCAGATTACAATCAAAACATAAAGTGCTGATTAAGTGATTTTGGTGAAGCCATGTAAACTGTTTATACATGTTTTCAGCATTTACACTGAGTTAAACTAACAAGTATGTATATGACTATAGTTTTAAATTCACTATTCAAACACGAGATTTGCTGAGTTTTGTCAACAATGCAAATAAGGCCACCTAATGTCAAGCAGCAAAATTTAAAAGCCAATGGTTATACACATCTTTTTACATTACAACTGGAGTCTGTGGGAGTTCATGAAATTCAAGCTTTTTCTGAACAATCTCGTTGTTGGTTAGCTAGATTTTGGATATTTCTGTTGCTAGTTAAGGCTAAATGAGCCATTTTGAATAAAGGATCTGGAACGGATCTGGTCTTCTTTATGAACAGATCCGGACTGGATCCGGGCCGAATGAGCAACTTCATGAATGGATCCAGACCAGATCCGGGCCGAATGAGCGTTTCCAGACCAGATGAGCTGCTTCATCCATAGATCTGGAACGGATCCGGACGGGGGTTCATGAAGCTTAGTTGCTTAGTGAACGGATCCGGATTGGCTCCGTGCCAGATCTAGTTTGAATCCGCGGTCCTTGTCCGTTCCAGATCCATTCCGCCATGCAAGTGGACTCTGATCCGGAGCAGTTTCGCGGATCTGTTCCGAGGGGATCCAGGGAAGAGTCAGTTACCTATCTGGGTTGCTAGGTCTCTATCCTACATGTTTGTGGTTAGTAATTATAGTCTAATAATTAGGGGCCGAAATTAAGGAGATGCACTGATGAACATGCATATTTATGAGGTGGCACAGGTGTTGCACAGCATCAGGCCAGGTGGTGGGTGTGTGTGTCACGAGATTTGAAAAGTGTGCATGCGAGCTCACTGGCGTATGTATGGATAAGGAAACAGGGTGAGCTTGGTGGTGTTCATATTTTCTGTTGACCATGTATCACATGAATTTAATTGTTTCAGCACACAAGGTGTACAATACTGTGGCGTACAACAGTACCAGTGCAAATGAGGCCAGAATATCAAAGATAACAAAAAGTGATTATGTTAAAGAGAGGTGACTAAGATTAAAAATAAAGGTCAAACTATGTGTGCTAAAAAACTTGATAGGTATTATGAAGTCGCACAGCACTATAAGGCTGAACGACCAGCGGTGTTCTGTACTGCATCATGGATGCAGCGGGCTGATAAAGGCCCCCACAGTCTCATGATTGACGTGAGCCTGGTTAAATCCTCCTCCGTGGACTCCAGAGTACACTCCAGGACAGAACCAGCCTTCCTGCCTCGTATGAGTCTCTTCCTGTCCCTGCCTGAGCTTTCACAGTCCCAGCCAACTACAGAGTAAAGACAGTTGATGCCACCATAGGAGGATGGAAATTACTATACATTCAGTTTTTCATGTAAACAGGCGCTCATGTGTTTTTTGTTAGTAACTGAATTATTCTAACCTTTATTTTAACATGACATTACATACACATCAAAGTACAGTAGCACACATTCACGTCAATAGATGGAGGACTAGTTCTGCCGTGGGTCCACCAGGACAGTGCTACTCAGTTGTCTTCTGCTAAATCCCCCAAGAAAGAGGAAAACATTGTGCAGCGCCTCTGCCATGCACACTCTTGGGCGTGTTTGTTTGTGTGTGTATGTGTGTGCTTGGGGAAAAAAACCTGACATCGTAGCAGAGGAGTAACTAGTACCTGCACATGCTCTATAAATTACTGAACACCTACAGTATATATTTGAATAAATGCGTTCCCCACCTATATATTCCCCACCTATATATAGGCGTTCCCCACCTATATATTTGAATAAGCTCACTCGAAAACGTCACGCTGTCACACTTTAACTCCACCCACTACCTGTCAATCAAGTGCCCAACCAATCACGGCGCCTCTGCCAGAAGGAATCACGTGAACAATGTGGCGTAAGGCATCGGGCAGCGAGGCTTTTTGATGCGGTTAAGCCTTTCGTCCACACAACATCGTAGAAATCCGGGAAGAAAACGCTGACCAAAGTGAAGGTTTTTGAAAACACCGGGTCTGCCTTGTCGTGCGGGCGTCTCCCCGTGACGAAAACCACTGTGACGTCAGTGTGTGTGACCCGTGTCTACATGTACACACAGAATGGACGGAGTTAAAACCTGCTATTTACTGACGTATAACAGCTCCATGTCGAACACCATGAATTTCCACATGTCCCGGTACCATTCTTGGAGTTGTTCTGCTTATAAAGGTGTTGATCAACACACTTAGGTGGCTATGTGTGGACATGGCCTGATTCAGCAATATAAGGCGGGTGTTTCCTAAAGCATGGGAAATATTTTTTAAAAAAACCAAAAACATAAGACCTACCACAGTGGACAAAAATGTTGTTTTTAAATAAAAAACAATGATATGACCCAAGCATAATCACTGGCTATATATCAAAGTTACAAAAGCACAATCATTGTCCTTACCCCAACCACCCTCCCCTCACTGTGAGGGTGGTTGGGGTTGGATTACAGAATACGAATACAGAATATTTTCTGTATTCCTCATTTCAAAATGATAATTTTCCATACTGCCAGTGTGTGTGTGTATATATATACTGTATAAGTGTGCAAGCATTTGGAGTTAAACAAAAGTAATTTCCATACAGAATTATTAATAGATTTATTTATTTGATTTTTTAGTCAAAGAAGGAGAGGAGGAAAGTGTTTGTAGGAAGAGAGAGAAGAGGAATGCCAAGAGTATAGGACTGAGAGTAGGGACATTAAATGTTGGAACTATGACAGGAAAAGGTAGAGAGTTGGTTGACATGGTGCAGAGGAGGAAGGTAGACATACTGTATGTCCAGGAGACCAGGTGGAAAGGTAGCAAGGCTAGAAGTTTAGGAGCAGGGTTCAAGTTGTTCTATCATGGTGTAGATAGGAAGAGAAATGGAGTAGGAGTTCTCTTGAAGGAGGAGTTTGTTAGGAATGTCCTGGAGGTAAAAAGAGTGTCAGATAGAGTGATGAGTCTGAAGCTAGAAATAGAAGGTGTGATGTTCAAAGTTGTTAGTGGGTATGCTCCACAGGTAGGATGTGAGCTGGAGGAGAAGGAGAAATTATGGCTGGACTTTGATGAAGTGATGCAGAGCATACCTAGAAGAGAGAGAGTTGTCATTGGTGCAGACTTCAATGGACATGTTGGTGCAGGAAACAGAGGTGATAAGGAGGTGATGGGCAGGTTTGGTATCCAGGAGAGGAACGCAGAAGGACAGATGGTGGTTGACTTTGTAAAAAGGATGGAAATGGCTATAGTGAATACTTTCTTCCAGAAGAGGCAGGAACATAGGGTGACCTATAAGAGTGGTGGTAGGAGCACACAGGTAGACTACATCTTGTGTAGACGGTGTAACCTGAAGGAGATCAGTGACTGTAAAGTAGTGGCAGGTGAGAGCCAAACAGGTGAGAGCCAAACAGCAGAGGATGGTGGTGTGCAGGATGACTCTGGTGGTGAGGAAGATGAAGAGGACAAAGACAGAGCAGAAGACGAAATGATGGAAGCTGAAAAAGGAAGAGTGTTGCATGACTTTTAGGAAGGAGTTAAGACAGGCTCTGGGTGGTCAGGAGGTGCTTCCAGATGACTGGACAACTACAGCTAATGTGATCAGGGAGACAGGTAGGAGAGTACTTGGTGTGTCATCTGGAAGGAAAGTAGATAAGGAGACTTGGTGGTGGAATGAGGAGGTACAGAAGTGTATACAGAGAAAGAGGTTAACCAAGAGGAAGTGGGACACTGAGAGGACTGAGGAGAGTAGACAGGAGTACAGGGAGATGCAGCGTAAGGTGAAAGTAGAGGGAGCAAAGGCCAAACAAGGGGCTTATGATGACTTGTATGTTAGGTTGGACAGTAAGGAGGGAGAGACTGATCTATACCGGTTGGTGATTAAGGATAGGGATGGAAGTCTATTGACAGGTGCCAGTAGTGTGATGGGAAGATGGAAAGAGTATTTTGAAGAGTTGATGAATGTGGAAAATGAGAGAGAACAAAGACTAGAAGAGGTGACTGTTGTGGACCAGGAAGTAGCAAAGATTAGTCAGGATGAAGTGAGGAGGGTAGTGAAGAGGATGAAGAGTGGAAACGAGGAGAGATAGCTCTTTTGACAGGTGCCTTTTCCTTTAATGTTAGCTCCTTTCCCAATCTCACAATAAGTTAGCTTTCTTTCTCCAGTTAGCATGCTAACATTCATCTACGGCTTTGCAATGCTTGCCCAGCGCAATCCATGCTTTGCCAACACAAAGTTGTTACGTCACCACGTTGATTTTTTGACTGCACGTGGTGCACTTGGTTTATAATACCAATACATTTGTTTTCATATGTTTGGTATGAAGTCTGATATTATTGTTTTATTGTGGAATTTCCACAGGTTCCCACTAGTGTAAGTTATAACATAATAATTGGCAGAAATACAAGATAATCTATATCAATGACGTGCGGCCAGGGGAGGCAGGTGAGGCCTGGCCTTACCTGCCATCATGAAAGAAAAAAATTGGAAAATGGAAGAAATAAATTAAACAGTTATATTTATCCAGTGATGTGTATTATTAAGTAATTTTTAGTTGAATGTCACCAATTTTAGATCATTTTTACCCAAAATTGCTGAATTTTCACATTTACAGCTGAAATACTGAGAAGCGATCTACGGTGAGGCCCCAACCAGCTGAGACTCACCATGGATTGTGCAATGACTCAGCTAGCTGTGCTGTTAGCTAAACAGTGAGACCTTAATGCTATCTCTCTAAATGTCGCTCTTAAAATGGCCACAATAACATCCCAGCTGGTGGTCTGGAAGCAGCCCCTAAGCGTCTGGGATGTAGGTGATTTACCTAGTAGGGGGAAGGGGATTGCTGTATATGCCTTCTTGGCATCAGTGTAAAACAGATCAATGATTCTGTTCTTCTGTGTTGGGCAGTCCACACACTGGACCATTGTGGGCAGTGACATTTCTAAGGTAACATGATTGAAGTCAACAAAGATAATAAATAGAACCTCCTGGTGCTGGGTCCAAAGGTCAGAAGTGGTGGCGCAGATGGTCTTATGTGCTGTGTTGTCTTAGCGTCCGACTTTGATGGTACGTATACAGCCAGGGGAACAACGTGTCAGAACTCACGTACCAGGTAGTAGAGCCTGATGCTAAAAGCTGTTACCTCTACATTGCAATTTGCAAAGTGTAGCTTTCACAGTAACATGTCCCCAATGGCATTATCTGTCGTTAGTATAAATAATTAGTCAACCTCCTTTCTTCTTCCTGGCAGTGTTCGTGTCCCTTTGTGTATGTATGGAGGCTCAGTCCGACATTAGCATCGGGCAAGTTAACCGTCTGCCACATCTCAGAGAAGACGAACAAATTGGTCTCCCTGTAGCGTTGTTCAGTCCTGCACAGCACCGTCAGTTCGTCCAACTTGTTAGGCAGCAAGTTGACATTCCTCATGATGATGGAGGGGCTAGAGGGCTAGACACGCTAGTTGCTCTAGCATAGCCCTTTCAATGCATCAATGAAATCAACTCCTCCCTGGAGTACACAAGCCAAATGCTATCCATTTTTTTAAAAAGTTGTGAAAATTAGAGACACACAAAAACACACAAAAAAAACACACAAAACATTTGTTTAGGGTGGAGGAAATCTGAAGGCCTGCTTGAGCATTCGAACTATTTAATGAAATCATTGATTAAAAATGTTTTTCCTGACAAGGACCTGACATTAAGTAAAGCTAAATTTGATGTGATTGAAGTGCTATCTAGCCAATTTTTTGAAAAAACTCCATCTGCCTTAAAAAGACATCTGCGGTCCCAGAAAAAAAAAAAATGTCCGTAAAGTATAGTGAATGAACAGCACATGCAGTTGCAATTCATGTGTTCAGTGCCAACAATCTGGTGAATCTCTCAATTTCTTTTCTGACTGGCGGTAGAGGTCCGCTGATCAACACTTTAGCACTCAGAGGGCTGACTGTGTTCAACAGATCACCTAAGACACCATTAGTCTCTTTGTGCACTAAGACATTCTTCACATTTGGATGTCCAGCCATGATATGCAGGACTCTCTCAGTCATGTCAGAGACTATATCATTGCAAAAGCAGAGTATTTTGATATTCTTACTGCACATGCTTCTTAAATCTCTTGCAGCATCATCACCCAAAACCAGAGTCTCAGGCCTAGTCGCTAGCTTTCCCTGTAGCCTTTTATTTTCAGATTTACTCTCAGTCCTTATCCTACTGCGTGAAGGTCAGAGGTTATCCAGGTCATCAGATGCAGATCCAGGATCCCACAGGAGAGGAGAAAATCTGTTCTCCAGTCGCATACTTGGTTGTTGCGGAGCTTTGTTGTCAGTTCTCCCTTTCGTTGATGTCCACAGCTGTGTCCTACTAAAAACAGGGGTTGAAGAGGAGTTCTGCCTGGATAGTGCAGGTCAAACAGACACATCACAAATAGCGGTACCCTAGGTTCTGCCCGTTACTTGTCCTTCAATTTTCCCAGGAAATGAATTCCTCTTAGGCTTTGCTTTAAGAGTGTTCATGGTCGGCTGAGATGGGATAGACTGTGGGGGCCTGGGATGCACTGGGGATGCACTGTGGAATACTTTGTAGGGGTCCTTGGTGTCAGCCTACAGTTCAGTTCATCCACTTATCCTTATTCATATATCTTCTTCCTATGCTCCTTCTATGTCTTATTATGCTTCTTTCATGTTCTTATGCTTCCTTTTTATTTATGTGTTCTGTTGTTGTAGTTAATTGTGTAATTATGTAATGTAGGTAACGTCTTTTTGTCTGTGTCAGTCACCGCTATGTGTATTTATTTGTATTTTTTCTTGTGAGCAGATGTCACTTTGAATTTCCTTCCGGATTATTGAAGTATATATCTATCTATCTCTATCTATCCTGAATCTTAATAGCTCTGGTGGTGCTAACTAGCCTTGTGTTAACATTAGCATGCTCATGTCCACTGCAGGGTGGTGTTATTCGTGTGGGTAAAATACTTCATTGTGTTATTGCTTGTAAAACCATCCGTTGATCTTTATGGCTGGTTGAGACACTTTACGGTGTACTGTAGTTCATTTTTTTCATCTAAATTATATACCCCCACATACCTGTCATTAATGATTTGCTATTGGATTATCTGTAATCTATCAGATGTTTTACTTTTTTTCTCAGATAGTAAATTCAGAATTGCAAGTCCAGAATTGCGCTCAGATCAAGTTGAAGTCCATAAAATTTGCATAGGTGTCAGAGACTACAATATCTGTATAAAAGATACACAGACATTACACTCTTCACTCACTTCTCTCAATCAGCCTGCTGCTTGTGTGAACTGAGTCCAAAACTTTGGATTAAAAAAAAAAAAAAGTCTATATATTTCCATGACTCGTTCCCACATAGTTCATTCACTTTAACATTCACTCCAAACTGGCGACTTTTGTTTTCTAGCATGGTAATCCTCTGTAAAAATCTATGGAAATCATCTGTAGAGAAGAGAGGCATCTTGCTGCTAATAGTTTCAGCTGCAGACAGGTTTGTGTTGCCAGTAGGCCTCACTCACGTTGCTGAAACCCACAAAGTACTCGCAGTATAACAAATGCTTGAATACAGATCCATCCATCCATCCTCTGATCACTGCTTTATCCACCGTCGCAGGTCAGGGAGAGCTGGAGCCTATACCAGCTGGCTTGTGGCGTGAGGCGGGGCAAACTCCAGGTGTGATGCCAGTGCGCCACAGAGACAGACAAACATGTACGCTCACACTCACACTCACACACTATGGGCAATTTGGAATGGCCAATTAACCTGAAGCGCATGTTTTTGGAGGTGGGAGGAAGCCGGAGAACCTGGAGAGAACCCACGCAAGCACGGGGAGAGCATGCAGACTTCACAAAGAAGCGAGATACAAACTTGGAACCGCCTTGCTGTGCGGCAACAGCACTACCCACTGCGCCACCATGCCGTCATTGAATCCAGATATCAGGCAGTATTGAGCAAACTTCATCCAAATGTAAATGTAATCAACTTTATTGTAGGAAATTGTTGGGTCTACTCCAGCACACACTGGTGGTTAGTCACATACATACGTATACAGTACATAGTGCGTAAAGGCCTGTAACAAAAATATTGGTTCATGAAGCCAGACCACTTGACTTTAACTTGAACATGTGAGCATTTTATCTGGCGATCCAAGTCAGAGGGGTTACTATTATTGTTTCTGCAGACACCTCCCAAGGAGGCTCATGGTAGTGGGTGAGACTGTGCTGAAAGACGAGTTCATAAAGGTTTGATTTCATCGTGTGAAGACACCTCCAACTTTTACACTTCCTCTAAATGTGGCGAAGTGTCGCTGCTTGTGGTGCGTTGTTTCAAGCTGGGTAATTGTACACAACATAACAACTGTGACCACAGCGAGCAGTTGTCATCTGACAAGGCTGTGGTCCAGGTATTAGTAACTGCATCATAGCACTCAACAGAATTGATCATCTTATTGCTGTTGAACCCCCCCATGACAAACAGCTTGTTGTTAATCACTCCAGTGCCAAAGTGACAGCGGGTGGTCCACATGTAGGGTAGCCAAGCCCACACATCGGTCTGTGGGTCGTAGGCCTCAACGCTTCTTAAATGGGAGTCACTATTGCAGCCACCGAGCTATCAGAACAAAATAAAATAGTCATGTGAGTGTTTGGGTTCAAATCAAATTTAACATATGGTGAAGCACGCTAAGAAACTTTAAGATTGTGAACATGACATGTGTAATGCCAACTAAATACCAAAGGACATTGTCATTTTGCAAGCACTTAGCTCTGCTCAGTAAAATCAGGCCTTTGTATAGGTTGGTTCTTAATTTACTCACCGCAAAGATCCGGTTGTCATACCAAACAATGCCTAATCCACTGCGTCTGGTGTACATGTCGGTAAACCATGTCCACTGGTTAAACTCGGGACTATAAAATTCACAACTACAAAGGTACATAAAGTCATGGAGACCACCACAAACGTAAATCTGGACAGAGAAGGGGGGAAAAGAAAGGCAGTTAACAAATACCACTGTCCTTGGCATAAGCCCCAGGTAAGATCATTTGTCTCTCATTTGTCATTTTCTTCTCTCTTTTCTTTTATATACAGGTAATTGAAGAGTTATTTGTACAAATATTGAATAACTTCCAGCATACAGTGCTGTCTACAGATATTCGAATTAACACCTAAAATGTTTCCTGTCAGCCTTAGATTAACTCTGGAGCTATTTCCAACGGCTCTGTACCTTCACTCACCTTGTTATTGAATGCTGCACAACCGGCATCACTTCTCATATCTTTCACAGGTGCAATTAGACTCCACTGGTTCATCTCAGGTTTGTAGCGCACTGCAACCCTCAGGTGATGTTTCCCATCAAAACCTCCTAACGCATAAATATATTCATCCAAACAAGCAACGCTCACATGGGAGCGGCAGTAGATCATGTGTGCTGCTTTAAGGCAAATGCGTGTTTTTATATCAAATTTGCGAACGATGTCCCAAGACACAACCCAATCACCGCCACCAATACAGTAGATAAACCCATCGTGGAAGACAGTGCCATGATAGTACAAAGCACATTCCTGACGATCTGTAATGTCCAACCAACAATCAGCACGGACATCGTAAACCTCGGTGATGTTAGTCACACCTTTGGTGCTCCAGCCCCCATTGACAACAATCATGGTGTTACGTAAATGAGGAGTAAGATTAGAGCCAAATCTCACGGGCGGTGTGACATTGGACAACATATACTTGAGTTGCAAGATGTCATTTAGAATTTGCATACACTTAGTGTTTTTGCCCCAATATGAACAGGACATCAGGTTCTTAATATCATCTATACTGCTCATGGCCAGGCAACCCTACAGAGGAAACAATAGAATTGGAATGGAACAGAATTAAATTTTGAAATTCCATATTTTTGTTACAGACAGCAACTACAATAAAGACCATCAGTTTCAGTCTGATATGTCTTTTCATTTTAGAAATGTTTTGGTATTAATAAAACTCATCACAAAACTAAATGACAAAAATGTATTTCTGTTACTTCATCCTGATAAAATTTAATTTAGCTGCAGGCGTAAAAGCACCCAGGTAACCTTATAATTTAATTATTTTTTTCCTGTGAAAGACAAGCCACCTACTGACCCTGAACATTTAAAGGAAGTATAATGACAGAATGTTGTCTTACCTTTGACAAGAGTGCAGGTAAATGTGTACTTCTATCCTCAGGTGCATGGTTGATCCACCTAACTACGACGATAACCACGGTTATCTTCTGATTCGCGTTGACCTCATCAGCATCAAGGATGTCAGTCAGTTCCTCGAAACTGAGCTCCAGGAACTCCTCGCTGAAAGCAGCCTCCTCAAACTTATTTATCAAAAGAGAGTGAGCCTTGTGCTGCACTTGAGGACTTGACACGATCATCCGATAAACACCAATGCAGTTTTCTGGAGTGAGATTTTCTTCCAGGAAGTTGTTGCATGCCTCTATAATGTCCTCTACAATCAAATAGTCAGCTGCTATAAGCAGCTCTTGTACGTTGTCCTCTGTCACATGGACAGAACCTGAGTATGTAAAGTCAATGATGATCTCCATCACCTCTGCAGACACGCCTGGTATGGTAAAACGTGTTCTATTGCCTGCGTGTCGGAAGAAAAGGGCCCTGTGAATAAAGAAGAGCAATTCAGTAGCTGTAATACCACATCACATGACCAAACTGAAAACTAACAAACAAAAAACAGCAAGCTGTGGCAGCAAACCACTTTTCCAGTCATCCAAGAGTCGTCAAACCGTCCAAACACAGAGAACCTGTGTTCAAACAGTAAGGATTGTTATTTCAATTTCTTCTTCGCTTGAGTCCCGTATCTCAGAGTAACTCTGAATCCATTACGAACACGTGAAGGCAGCACTAGACAATCAGTGGACTCTGTCGGTGAACACCAAACTGTGGCCACACAGAAAACGACTACTTTTACAAAGGCTGGAGTTTGCTGTTTTGTGGTGAATTGTGCCTCACAGGGGCGGCACAGTGTGTACTGATTCTGAGGGCAGAGCCAGACTGTGGAGGGTGGTTATCTGTTTTGATCACTTGGAGGGGGGAAGAAATACAATGGAAATAGGGACAGGGTAAGACTAGAAAGAGAGAGAGAGAGAGAAAGAGAGAGAGTAAAAGAGAAAGCGAGTGTGGTAGATAGGCCAGATTGAGCCACTGTCTGGAGTTCAGAGTTTTGATCCAGCTGCTCAAGTGGGGACGGGAATGTCAGGCTGCGTTCACTGACTCCTGGGTTGTTGTCTCCTATACTTACTCTCCATCATCTAGTTGATTTTATCAAAAACACTTTCACAGCTGCATGGGTGAATGCATGCAGCTGTGAAAGTGGAGGAAAGAAAGAAGCAGGACCCCAGCTGATGGATGGATGTTCTCCCCTTGTCTGCATGGGTTCTATCCGGGTTCTCCGGCTTCCTCCAACCTTCAAAAACATGTGCTTCAGGTGCCTTGGCTGGTCTCAAATTATCCGTAGGTGTATGTGGATTCTTGTTTGTGTCTTTCATGATGATCTGCGGTGCTCCGGCGTCACACCCAGAGTATACCCTGCCTCTTGCCCCAAGTCTGCTGGGATAGGCTCCAACAACCCCGCGGCCAGCAACAGCAGAAAAAGCAGTTTATGAAAATGAACGGATGAACGACAAAAAAAAAAGCAATGCTAAATTATGTGGGTGTCACATGGGCAATGACATCATAATCTGGAGGGTTGTGATTGAGAGAAACAGTTTGCCTGATCCAAACCAAAATGTTCAGTTGTTGGACCTCAATGCTGGCCAAGGTTTGTCCATAATTAACACAATTGTGTTTGAGCATAAGAGTGTCACCTAGAACACTTGGTACCTGATTAACCTTGTACGTGTATCAGCTGATCTACGGTGATAAGTTCTTGAATAGGGTAAAGAGAGGAGCTGAGCTGTCACATGATCACCACCTGGTGTCGAGTATGATCAGTGTGTATGGGAAGATGCCAGACAGACCTGGGATGTCCAAATTGGCCTCAATGAACAATGATCTCTAGCTCACACTGGAGTGGTTTGCAGCCAAGTGTGGAGCGACCAGGATGAGGATCAGGACCGCTAAATCTGAGACCATGGTTCTTGGCCAAAAAAGGGTGGAGTGCCCGTTGCTGGTCTGTGGTGATAAGGAGATAAATGAACTAGCCACAAAGCAAAGCTGTCCATTTACCACTATGTCTACCTTCCAGTCCTCAGCTGTGGTCATGACCTCTGGGCTACAACACACAGGATGAGATCACAAGTACAAGTGGCTAAAATGAGTTTTGTCTGGAGGGTGGCTGGCTCAGCCAACCTAGAGGGGTTGGTAGAAGTAATGGGGAGAGAAGTGTCTGGGCTTCCCTGATCAAACTGCTGCCCCCACAACCCGGATCCAGATAAGCAGTAAATACAAACAATTGTTAAATCACTAGTCAGTGACGTGTGATCAGGGGAGGCAGGTGAGGCATGCCCTCACCTGCCATCATGAAAGAAAAAAATGTAAAATGGAAGAAATGTATTAAATGGTTATATTTATCCAGTGATGAGTATTATAAAGTTATTTTCTGTTTAACGTCACTAATTTTTGTTTATTTTTACTAAAAATTAATGAATTTTCAATTTTTACTGCTGAAATACTGAATAACGACCTATGATGACGCATCAGCAGGCCGAACCTCACCAAGTTGTGCAATGACTCAGCTAACTGCTGGCAAGCTAAACATTGAGACCATAATGCTGGTAAAACATTGATCTCTATGTGGCTATTAATGTTAAAACACGTTTGTTCTATGAGCTAGATTTCCATAGTTTAGCTAATGTATATGATGTACAGTGTTTTTTTTCAGCAGCTGTATGTGTGTAACGTCTTTCTTGAGTTGAGCATTCCTGAAACGACTGGGAAAAGGCACCAAGTGAGGCACGCAGTTCTCCTGCCTCAATGTAGGGGGCGCTGCTGATCCCAGGGATTCTTTTTGGGACTCCTCGGCCGCAGAATAAACTACAGTCTATAGTCAGCAAGTCAAGTGCAGCCATTCATTTGTTTATTTACGCTCGTCTTGGCTTCCTGTAAAAATGGAGGATTACACTAATCCCTCGTATATTCGCGCATCAACACGTGCGGCTTCACCTCATCACGGACATCTGGTTGGTAGTCACGACATCCGGTAGTGCGCTGCATTCGTTTAAATTACCATAAATAATAAAATTAATTGTTCGGCGCTATATCCTGGAATTTCGTTTTTGTGGGTGGTTCCTGGAACGGATTAACTGCGAGTATCATACATAGTACATATCTCTAGTGCTGACTTCCATCTACCACAGCGCCGGTGGAGCGGTCATTCTCAGTACTGAAAAGACTGGAAACATACAGTCGGAACAGGATTTGATCAACGACGACTTTCTTCATTGGCAGTAATCTCAATTGAGACAGAGAGACTTAAAACTTTTAAAAGTTATCAATGCTTTTGTTCAGAAAACGCGCCGCATGGACGTAATTTACAAGTAAACATATGAACAAACATGTAAGTAAAAACATTTTAAATCAAATGTGCTTATTTGTGGGTTACAGTTTGTATGTGTAAATAATTCTGCTCTGAGACTTTAAACATAACAAACTCACTGTTGCTAAATGAGTAAGATACACTGAAGGTTCATATGTTAGTAAATGTAATTATGATGAAGTCAGTGCCTCACCAGCCGTGAACTGTCACTGTTATTGCATCATGAAAACTATTATGAGTTCTCCAAATTATGATAGCAAAACCCTCTTTCATACTGATTTTTTCAAATCTCCTGTCTGTGTTGGAGACATGAAGTCAGTACCACTTGAAAATGTAGAATCATCAGAAACTTTAAATATGTGTATGCTCTGTGCAATATACTCCCTGCTGTGCCATATGTTCTCTTTTTATTATGAAAGGTGTCCAAATCAATCTAAATTGTATTCCAAACTCAACTTTATTGTCAAATGTACCATATATGCATGACATACATGTGCATATAATATCTGAACGTTGTAATATTAGATGTAATATTAGATGATGTTGTAATATTACTGACATGCCTTACATTGTAAGAAGGGTGTACCTTACCCACCATGTGGGCCTCATGCTAATTTTCACTTTTTATTTTTATTTGTTATTTTATCTTAATTAATTTTATACTGTTTATATTTCAGTTTTAGTTTAGTATATGTCCTGTTAGTGCTGCATGTGTCTGTTCGTGTAGTGTATGTCTTGTGCTATGTCCTGTGATGTCAGTTTTCTTTTTCTCCTGGTGTTTATCCAGTATTTATTCATTATTTAATGCCTGAGCAGTGGATATGTGCAATTTCCTCCGGGATTAATAAAGTATATATCTATGTATATATCTATCTATGTATACAGCCAAGATGAAATTAGTCCTCTTAGTTAGACCCACAGGCAGTAAAAAACACACGAAAGAACCGCTCGAGGGGGAGGGAGAGGAGCCGCTGCGTGTGCACGCGCCGCCATCCTATCCCAAATAGGTTTGTCGCAGTGAAACTTTTAATGTGACTGGCCGATCCTGAACTTGTCATAATTGTGCTGCATAATTGTCTTTTTGTGCTGAGTTCAGTGATGAACTACATCAGTTTACGCTGGCGTTCATGAAGTTACTCACTCGAAGTATGGACCGCAGTTACACATGATGACCCTGTGAACATCAAAACTGACATCCCCAGCACAGATGACTGCATCATAGAAAGGCGCCAAATTCTGTCTTGTTAATCTTGGCATTTTTGGGGTACTTCCGATTGCACTGTCAATAAGGAAGTGTTTTGAATTGAGTCGAGAGGTTTGTTTAATGAGAGTACATTAAATGAGACATGAAAGAATTAAAGGCATTAAAGACATTACAAAAAGAAGTCAAACTAGAACCAATGCAGTCACAGACTGCAACATTCCGCGGCACCCCTGAATTCAAAATTTTACCCTGACCTAAATGCATAGGTCAAAGATCAAAACTAGATTAGATCAGGGTGGTGTTTGATTGCACTTCATCATTCCAAGGTACATCAGTGAACACACAGCTGTTGCAGGGACCATATTTTACCAGTTGATTGATTGGAGTAATAACAAGATTCAGGAAAGAACCCATTGTTTTGATGGCAGATATTGAGGCCATGTATCATCAAGGTTGTGTGCCAGCTGAAGACTGTGACTCGCTGAGGTTTCTCTGCTGGCCTGGTGGGGATTTCTCTCAACCTATGGAGGAGTACAGGGTGTGTGTATGTCTCTTTGGGGCAACCTCATCACTAAGCTGTGCGAATTCTGCTCTGCAAAAGTGCAGCAGATAACAGCATCATGCACAACTTTTATGTTGTCTTGTCGCCGTGGTCTCTGAATCTGAGGCTGCTGCTCTCTACCAAAATCTTTTGTGTCAAAGGTGGCTTTCAGCGAAAGAAGTGGATAAATAACAGATATGGAGATATATGAGCACTTTGTCCAGCAGTTCTTGATTCCAGGGGGCTTGGAGTGAAACCTTTTCTCATGGATGATGTGGCCAACAATTTCTGCTACTATCAGAGGAGGAGTGGCCTGCAGACCCAGACTGCTCAGAAGAACCATCACAGCAAGATGATCCTTAGGTTAAAAAATAAATGGAGCTTTAGGTTCAAAAATAAACTCTTGATTTTCTAGACTAAGAGGAAAGCGGTCATGGCAGTGTTATCACACTCAAAGATGGACGAGAAGGAGCAGAAAGATGTTTTGAGCAAGGAGCTGCAAGTTATCAAAGAATTTCTCCATGCCTTCTTACTGTGGAGAAGTTGAAAGAAACAGATCTTCTTTGGATCTTGCCAAAGGAAAAGGATGACTTGTATGATTTACTTAAGTGGAAACAAGTAGAGTACATGAAACATCTGTTTGTTCAAAGACATTGAATATAAAGTGTTTTTAAACTATTCTGTACAAAAAAGAGTGTTCAAAATGTGTTGATTTGATGTATTTTGCATTGAATTTCTGTGCTGCTGCTATTGTTTAGTAATTATTATAATAATTAGGGGCTGGAATGTAAAGGCAAGGATTTACTTCATGTCTAGTCATTTGGGGTAGTCGGTGTGGCATATACTGTATGTATGGGTGTGTTGGTGCATGAGTGTCTAATTGATTACTTAATGAATATTACCTGTGCATGACTGTGATTCTGTTTTGTGAGGTGGGGGTTGATGCGTCTGTTGACAGCAAAGACACAGTCTTAGTCTAGTCATAATCCATCTGCATGGAATGTGTGGGGGGTTTTTTAATTGAAAGGTAAAATAACACAACTGCATGTTTATGTGTGTCAGTCTGACACACTGCTTTCTCTACTCAGTGACTAAATTTGGCTTTTGATAGTCACAACAGTCCATAGACAGCAGAAGTAAGTCCTGTTATCAATCTGATCAACTGCATTGGTGATGTTCCTCAACACCATACATCACGTGTCAAACTCAAGGCCCGGGGGCCAAAGGTGGCCCGCCATATTATTTTATGTGGCCCGCGAGAGCATAAAAGGTCAGAGAATCTAACAAAATAGGTCAAAAGTATGCTGTGACCAAAACTACATTTCCCAAAATGCAGTGATTAAGGCCATTTTAACTCTAACAAAAACGTTTTGAACAAAGTTAATGTCCTCAGTTGTGTTTTAATTTAGTTTTTTATTTTTCTTAATTCGCTTGGATAGCTTTCATCCTTGGTTGATAAATTATATTATACATACATTATATTATATATATATTATTTCTTTGCAACTGTAATGTTTGTAACTTGAATAAGTAATAAATTCAGTTATTTAACATTAGGGAGTAGTTACACTTGTTTTACATTACATTGAGTTACATCTCAGTGGAACAAGCGGTTGGAAAATGAATGAGTTACATTTAGTTACATTTATAAGTTACATCTGTGCCTTTGAGGACAGCCATTGTGCTGATGTGGCTCTCAGTGAAAAGAGTTTGACATCCCTGCTGTAGACGAAAGATTCTTTTCAGTCCTTTGTTTTCTGCTCCAGCAGGGGTGTCAGTATCTGATCACTACCAGTCAGAACTGAAGAAGACTCTTGGATGAGAGGTGAAACATCTTCAACAACCTAAAGTAAGTCCAGTTGATTGTTTTACGATCTTGATTTCCCTCGAACTGGATGACTGAGAACCTACAAACCCACACTGACATTAGAGTCTGTACCTTCAAATGGCTGCAGCTTACCGATAGTAATGAAAATGATCAGAGAACGTTGCTTCGGTGTGAGGAGGACATAGAGTACAAACAAGGTCAAGAACTACAATATTTTATATTTATTTCACTGTGCATTTATAACTGCATCCGTAACAGTCAAGGCCTGATTTTAAATAGCATATGGCTAGAAGTTTTCCAAACCACCAGAGGTAGACTAACTTATCCAAACATCCAAAAGTCTAATATGAAGTAGTCTGGTGTGTTAACAGTGCAGTATGTAACAATGGTAATATCTTCAGACAGTGCCGTTTTCAGTGTTCTTCACAAAGCAAACCAGTCGGGAACACATTTCCATCAGTAGTGCCCAGTAATAGGGTGTGCAGCAAGGATTTCAATCAGGAAAATAAAGTGTAAACTCTTCCTAAAGGAGTCTAAACGGATGCTCCTTTGTAATAAATAGAAGCATAATAAGCAGAGTGTCCAAAAGTGGAACAAAGAGAGTCAATGTCCTTCCTATTTATTTATGAAGAGGTCTTCTCTGTTCGCGGCCTCAAAATAGCGCCTGTCTTTACCAGCCACCAATGGCATTAGCTGCCTGGAGTTCAATCATGAAAAAAAGAAAAACAAAACACAAGCAGAGCTTATTCAGTCCGAGGGGGGGGGGGGGCTGTATGAGAGAGGAGGCGCATATAGAGAAGGGGGGGGGTGCTGATCCATACAGAGGTTCTACAGAGGTGAAAGGAGCTCCAAACAGAATCAGACTGGAGAGAGAAGGAGAACCTGTCTCAACAATTCACCCTAGTTTAATATAAGTTTAATAATGTCTGACTGTATCTACAAGTAAGTAATTTGATGACGGAGACAATCAGACAGGCAGATAAATAGATAGATAGATAAATAGATAGATAAATAGATAAATAGACAGATGGCTCTTCTGAGCAGGCAAAAGCAGTACGACAAATTCATTATCCCAAATGAGTTCTCATCAGGTTCTTATGGGTAGTTCTTAGTTCTTGTTAGTTGTATCCTTTGCTAACAGCCAGCGGGCTCTGAACCCATCTCCTCCAGCTTGAAACACCGGAGCCACAGCTCTTCCTGCTGGACGACCGATGATGGGATTTCCACCTGGTGACAAAACAGACAAGCTGATAAACACAGATCCAGTCAGGTTTGTGGATTAAACCAACACATTGTGCTTTCACTATAAAGACAGACCAAGGTAAATGTTTCTCACAGTCAGTTCTTTCTTCTATATTAAATAATGCAAACGAGTCTACTAGACTCTTAAAACTCTTACGCCTCTTAAACAAACAGTCATGGAGCACAAGGGTTACAGCAAGTCTGCAAGTATGGAGAAATAAATCTGGGTCCTCAGCAAGACTTATTCTAGCTGTGGATATTCATCGTACAGGAAAAAGCAGGAGCCAGTATAATAATAAGAAAAAATCCAGAATGCAGTAATCCCTCATTACTCGTGGTTAATGTGTCCCAGGACCACCCGCGAAAAATGAAATTACACAATATAGCGACCAACTATTTATTTTATTATTTACGGTAATTTAAATATTTATTAACCCGCCACACAGTGATATTAAACCACCTTACATCTGTATTACCTTTTCCCACATGCTTATCGACTGTTTAAAATACTTCTGTATTAAAGTAAACTTGCAACGCAATCGCACACACGAATGCTGTCACCCAATAGCATGTGCGTTCGGGATCACGTGACCACCTACTAAAAATCCGCAATGTAGTGAAGATGTGCACCAGCACGAATACGTGAGGGATTACTGAATACCAAAAAACAAAAAACAGCAGGTGGGTTTACAAAAAAAACAAACAGGTTAAAGTCACCAGGGTCACTTAGCAATGCATTTAGTAAGAACCAAAATATAAGGTTTATATCTCGCAGAGACGAAGCAAACACCACTGACTTGCAGCACCTCAAAACCACACAGATCAAGCTGAAAGGTTGATGGCCTGAGAAAATATTTTACCTATTTTCCAGAGAGCTCCTTCTTCAAACAGGATTTAAAAGAGGTGAATTTCTCCTCCAGTTTGACTCCCTGTGTGTGTGTGTGTGTGTGTGTGTGTGTGTGTGTGTGTGTGTGTGTGTGTGTGTGTGTGTGTGTGTGTGTGTGTGTGTGTGTGTGTGTGTGTGTGAAAGAGAGAGACAGAGGGAGAGAAAGAGAGAGAGGAGTTGATTTAAAAACAATTTCATAATCCTCCACTAGATGGCAGTATAATTTCACAAAATGAATGAACGGCGTCTTCAGACCTGGCGTTTCAAAAATTAGATATGCCCAGAGTGTCATCCACACATTATGGTGTGCAGGTATTTATTATATCATTACATGAACTAATAATTATAAGTGCAATTTAGCTAGAACTTGTGCACATGGTGTCCTTCACGCATCACACACAGAAGGAGCAGACAGTAACAATAATGGTGTCTTCATGAGAAGGAACCAGGTGGGTTCTTCTCTCAAGGCAGACAGACCGGTGGCATTCAAACGGAGCTGTCTCACCCTTTCACCGCGGTGCAGCCGGTCTTTCATAACCCCAATGAACTCCTTGTGGCTGAGTTTATCATCGTGATCCTCATCGAAGATTTTGAAGATTGTGTTGACCAGGTGACGACTCAGCCTGATGTCCGTAGCTACATAGACGGCACGCGTGAACTCCCCTGAGAGGAAGTGAAGAACTCACCTATGAGGGACTAAACACTGCCATCAGCACTTTGTTAGATCCTAAACAGATGTATTTGAGTGTAAGTACAAAATTGAAGTAATTCTAATGGCATACAATAATGTTTGTAGACTGTTATAGCAGCATTACGTCATAGGATAACATATAGATGACATATTCGAGTGTCCACACACTTTTGGTTATGTAATCCTGGTTCTACAGCAGGCAAAGTTTGATATAAAATAAATATGAACCATCATAATTAGGGTTTATTACTGGAGCTGATAAATAAAACATTCTTGTGAGCCTTGATTTGACTTGAGTGGAGCTGCTACTCTACGACGACTGCTACTGGAGAAATTCACCAAATAATCTTAAGTAATTGCAAACAGATGTGAAATGAGACGGTGTTTGTTGCAAAGTGAGAACCGTGGAACTAAACAACCACGTCATTTGGGTTAGTCTGCAATTAAAGACTCTGAGATTCTACCTTGACCAATGGAACGATTGGCAAAGTTGTACATTTGCATGGCGATGGCAAAATCCTCCAGGTTGTTGAGGAACTGGAAGAAGGACCTGAACTCTTCGAAGGTGATTCCCTGCAAAGAGAGAATGACATCAAAGCGGCGCCTTTATTTATGAAACACAACGCTTGTGGGACGCAACATGAGAAATTATAAAGTGCTACATGTGTCAGCACTCCTGCAAAGGGTCGCGCTACAATTCACACAACCTGCTTCCTTTCATCCTGCGGGGAATCCTTCAGTGTGTGTGTGTGTGTTTGGGGGGGGGGGCTTGAAGCCAGCAGATAGATAACACACCCAAACACACACAAAGTATAGTTTGCTGGATTTTCCCTGTGCCGTATGGACACGCTGAGCTGTCAGCAGCGGGGGGAGGATTGTAGCTTTTGGGGAGAGGTCAGGCTGTTTGCAGACTTTTCCGAGGCAGATTAACCTGATACTTGAATAAACAAAAACAAAAAAAGTGATGAATCCCCAAACATCTCAGGCTCGGCTGACGACTCACACACTGATCCCATTGATGTCCACTCAACCATCCTGCAACCCAGCAGCTCCTCCTCTGGCCGGGGGGGGGGGTGGTGGGGTGGGGGGCACGGAACACACAACACTCACACGGTCGGAACAAACGCAGTAATGACTAATCTGTGACGCTTTGCTGTTTTAACAAGGTGAGGGCCATAAAATATCGCTCAGCCCAATGATGAGACCCACTTGACGATCAATGGACGTCTAGCAACAGGCTACTCCAGGGGGCTGAAAAGCAGGTCAGCGTGCCAAGAGCAAAAAAACAAATTAAAGCTGAAATGAGGACGTCTCACTCAGCAGCTAATTCACAGAGCAGTATCAAAAGAAACACGTACTCTCACTAGACCAACAAGTGCTACACGACTGTACCACTGTACCCACGTCCACTGGTGAATGCTTTTGACTGTAGAATTATGCAAAAAACAGCAAACAGATTATTCAACTGGTTGGGAGGATGGATCTTGGAAAAAGGAGCTCTTTCATCAGTTTTGTCAACTATAGTGTCTTAAAAAGTTATTTTTCTCAGGCATATTTAGAGGGTTGGTTTACATCTGGTGTGGATCCACATATAAATGCAGATCGGAACGCTTCCTGCTGTGGGTTTGGTGGCATTTATCAACGCCGTTCCCTTTCTCAAACGTGACAGCTGAACAAGCTGCAAAAGATTCTTGATCCTGAGGCCAACCTGCAGTTTGTGATTCTAAAATCTGATTCAACGTCTGTGAAAAACTGAGTGGTTTTATGATAAGACTTCTACAGGACTTTATCACTCTTGTGTTTTTAAGCTAAATATAATAATTCAGGCAGTTATCCAAGCTCAGCATAGACACTAGAAACGGGACGAAGCCCCAGTAACTCTCCAGTTAACAGGGCTTTCTGCAGAAGCATCTCTGCAGCCCAATAATTCACACTCTGTTCAAATGAAGGGTAGTTTGTGATTTTACTTGACGTTACATGCTGAAAATATTTTCTGACTTCCTGAAGTTTTGTCATCACAATGAGGGTGCCAGGTGTAGTAATCATCATGCCTGTACACGTACCGAAAACGAGTGATGTGTGGTCAGAAGAGACAAGACTCCCTGGAGTTCTGTCTTTCATTCTCTGGTAAAACAAAGATATATTCTGTAGATTTAATTATTCACACTCGTCTGTAGGTTTACTCCAGTAAAACCAGCCACAGTAGTGGTTCTGCTTCAGAACCAGCTTCCTGAAACACTGAGGTAGACGACAGTACATTTGTCTCTGTCTGTCAGCGTCTTTATAGAGGTGCACATCATCGTCAGTTCTTCCACTCCCTTCAGTGATCAGTGTTGGGGCGCAGCCAAGAACACCTCAGAACACGGTCCACGACTGGTCCGCATCACATGACATGACATCCGGTCCCTCCTGCTCCAGACCATAAGCTTTGCTCTGGTTGGAGCAGCCAGCATGAGCGTACGGTCCTACTCATTCACCCCTGGATCTCTGAATGTCCTGTCCTCAGTGTCCAGGTTCTCTGATGACTTCTGTTAGACATCATATTTATTGTTAACCTGCCCAGACAACCAGGTGGAGCAACCCACTGACTCAAACAGAGAGTTTACTTTACCAGGGCAAACATTAATGTTAAGTCCTGCTTGAGTACATTTCTGGGTTTACAGTCTAAATGATGCAGATAATAAACTTTATCTGGTCGGACAAATGAATACTCTGACTGTTAAACAGAATGTTGACCCCCTGTGTTCCATAGTGAGAGGTCTCTCTCTACCCAGACTAAGTTCACGGTCGACGTCCCTCTGATGAGCCTGGAAACATGAACTATGGCCTGGAAACACTGGCAGAGATAAGTGTCCATTAGCTGAATACATATTTCCTCTAAAAGCACATCGCAACAAAAAAACCTGTCCAGTTCTTTAGCTGTTGAGTTGTATTGAATTACACGATACTGTGTGGCACCAGTGCTACTCTGTTGAGACAGGGAATGGCAGGAGCCGTGTGATGACAGAGTAAATCTGAGGGGAAACAAACCGCACCTTTTCATCCGGTATGCTGTGGCGCACATTCTCCAAATACCCGCTGACATCATCCATGTTGGTGTAGCGAAGGAGGATGCGAGCAAAGTCTTCCTCGCTGATGGTGGGCAGGCCTTTGGAGTAGGAGAGGAACTCGATCTCGAGCACCTCCGTCTGCAGGTTGTCCATGAACCTGGAGGAGAGACGGACAGACAGAGGCTCTAGTTTGAATAGAACTAAAGCACCATCACCTGATAACTTCCTCAGCAGCGCCATCGTTTACCACAAAAGTTTTTCAACTCACTTGTAAAAATCTTCAAATTTCAGCTCAGCTTTGCCTTTTTTCCCAAAGAAATGCACCAGCAGCGTTGTTTCTGTTGTCTCATCCATGTGCTGTCATGAAGGAAAAGCAGCTGCGTTAAATGTAAATACAAACCTGCATAGGAACCAAACCACAACACAAACCTGGTTCCTGCAGTCACTCTAACATTGAGCAATTTTACACAAAATCTTTGTTCAGAGTCTTAGATCACATCAAACATTAACAGTGATTTATTTAACCGTGCTGAAGGCTCTTAGTAACGATTTTAGTTAATGGCCAAGCCCACATTCTGCTATTGAATAATTACTCAGAGTTAATGGTTAATTCTCACAGCGCCTGGCACCAAACCAGCATTTCCTACCTCTGCATGCTAAGAACATGAACTATGTGCAGTCTCATTAAACACTCTGCAGAGGATATGCTATTACAAACAAGGAGATGGATGCATTTTCCTCAGGGCTCGCTAACACACCACCTAAGAGCTCCTGCAGAACAAACGACTGAGGCCCGTCAGAACTTTATGCCTACTTCCTAATGGAGAGGTATCATAATGAGGGCACAGCTACCTCGGTTAAATCAGAAAACAGAACTTGACTTGTGCCCCGTCTGAGAACATCCCACATGCCTTTGGCTTCCACATGCTGGCTGTCTTTTTTAAGAACCTGTGGCAGCAGGTGAAGCACAGCTGTTAAAAGACAAATTACATCGTGCACATGTTACTGAGATTAGGAAAAAAGGACAAAAGACCAGAGTGGACACTGTGGCAGGCAGGAGGAAAAGAGATGCACAGACCAGAAAGAAGATGAGGAGACAGAAAACAAAGTCAGACAGGAGGAACCGGCAGCTAGAGAAAGAGAGGGGCCGACACCGGCGTATCTGAGGGGCCCATCAGTCCTGACATGAGCCTCCTCTGCAGTGATGCATGCAGCCTTCTGGCAGGACGTTGAGCCGACACACCTAATACATGCGCAAAGCATGCAGGGCATGAGGCCTGGAGGGTGATTCGTGTTAGCTCTGTAACTGAACCCAGCCAATACAATTATTTGATGCTACAGTCGGAGGTAAATGCAGGTTATTCAACACCTTTCACCTACTGCAGAGACAAGCAGCAGTTAGGAAACACGTAAAGATGAGACATTTCAGATTAGACCTTCTTTCAGAGGTAAATGTAGAAGATAATGGTGAGTATTTATGCGTGCTAAAAACTCTTAACATGTATTTCCAGCTCAGTGTTTTCTAGAACAAAAGTGATGTGACCTCAAACAGGACTATTATCATCATTACTAGTTTGCTTCACTCCTGCAGCCGCTGTGAGACGACTAGAACGACAGCTGAACTGAAAAACAACAGTTTTCAACTTGTGTCACATGCAAAAAATAAAATAAAATCACAGAATATCTGTCTTTCAAGTTGTAAAAAATCCAGATTTGTAACTGCTAGTTTGAAACAATCTTCATTCTGCTTTTTTCAATCATTTCATCATTTCTTTAGTCTCAAGTCTCAACATCACCTCATTCAAAAGCTGGTAACCAACCAAACATGGACACTTGCCATCAACACGTGTTCTCCAGGGTAGTTTGTTTTATTCCATAACATTTATTTGTCTTACTAAGTTGTTTTTTTATTTAATTCATTGAGCCTGAGGGCGTTTGAGGCAGCGGAGAGAACAAATCCAACTGTGAGCCTCGTCTCTTTTCAACAGAGAGAGATTTACGACATGATCCTACACCTAATTACGGAACAACTCTTTAATGCGTCACATCTCATCCTGTGAAAAGATCCTGATACACATGTAATTAGAATGCAGTGGGGAAAGCCCAACCACAGCAGTGAGGACACGCCTGATATGTGTTTTTGAAAAGATTTGACTTTTGAACTTTTTGCTGGAAAGTTACCTACAGAACAGCAGAAGAAATCACAACAAAAAAGACACACCTCAGGGGAAAGTCTTCAAACGGTGCTTTGGAAAGATCGGCAAGGCTCTGATTTAGCTGTGGGCTCCACTGTGTGTGTGTGTGTTTAGGTCTTTTCACAGCACTGTCTCTCCTCTCTGATGAGCATCTTCATGGTCAAACCAGCGCAAAAAGGTAACATGATCCAAAGAAGACACTATAAAAATAACACATGGCGGTCTACAAGACCTGCTGTCAGTCTTCAGGTGAGAGCTGCTCTGACAAACGACTGCTTCATAAATCATCTAAGGTGCACCCACGGCACTACCACACACACACACACACACCCATCATTATTTCAGGACACGACGGTGTGTGTGACTTCCAGTGATTCTTCATTAAGCTATCTAGTGTTAACAGACACAAACACAGGTGGTATCGGCCTTTAAGACACGTGTGTGTATCAGGTTAGAGTGTGTGCATGCCAAAAACACACACATGCAACAAGCAGAATGCTTCTTATTCTTCCAGGGAAAACGAACAATACTTACAGTGTGTGTCTGGGATCTATGAGGACCGTACAGCTGCAGGCTCTGAAACGCAAGAGAGGAACGAAAGATTCATTAATAATTCAAGGCAGCTAGAAATTATTCAGTTATCTGCTGAAGTCATCGTTTGTTAAATGACGTGACTTCAACAGTGATCCAGGACTTTATTGCTATTCCTGTATTTTGTGAACGTACCCATAGTCCTCATCTTCATCTTCCCCATCTTCTAACAGCGTTATATTTCTAAATCTCGAGTACCCATTCTAATGATCTTTTTGATGGTTATAAGGGCTACAGATTAATGCCCAACCATCTGGAGATGCTAAACATTTATGCCAGCAGAATAGCCTCCTCTATGTTGTGTTTATGTGATAAGACCTCAAAGAGTTGCTCTTATCGCTCTATTCAGCTCTGCCTGTTTACATCCACCTGCATGCAGCACACAACAGCCCACGAGAGATGAAAGTCTCAGGCATGTTTTACCCTGCACAACCACATTTACCCCCGTGCAGCCTGCGGTCTCTCTAGGAACACGACAAGCAAAAGCACTCTGTGTGTAATGTCGTGTCGTGTCATGTTCGACACCGGTTCACATTTAGGAGTCAGTAAAGCACCACTAACCATTATAAATTAATTAAAGAACTGTGAGTCATGTGAAACTGACAGCTAATTTGTCTCTAGATTCATCTTCCAGTATGAAACGATCTGAACCACCTCAATAAGGTCACAGACTGCACTGACGATCCATTACCATACACTTGATGAGCACCCAGCAGCAAAAACACGCTTAACACAAACTCCCTTCACAACATGCACAGTCATCGTTTCTACTGCTGATATATGGAACATGAATTAAAACAGACGTTACAGCTGTTAAACAACATCCTAAAGCGAAACCATACCTGCTGGTCAAATCTCTGAACGTCTTCAGCAACTTCCTTTCTGTCCTTTTTCTTGCGGAAAATTTCTTCCAGCTGTGGAGAACATGTGATTCAGTAGAATTTTAGCAAAAAGGGACCAAAACTTCAACCTGTGACCATCGAAATGAGGCACGCACCACCAGGAACTCCCTTTTGTCCACCATTTCGTTCCCATCTGCATCGAACATGTTGAAAGCGATCCTGAAGCCTGCATGGGGCTCTGAAATCCACATGTTCACATTCATTCTTTATTCCCACATTCATTTTCAGGATAATTGTGCTGCTTAAATATACACTCACTTGTTAAAATGCAGAGCAGGAAGAGGTACTCTGTGTAACTGATGATACCTGGAAGAGAAGACATTTGTCAAGCTAAGGACCAGTAACTAAAAGTTCCCTTTTTCAAACAAAACATCTCCAAACAGCTTGAAGCAGGGAACTGAAGGTGTTTACAAATGTCCAGCGTCATCTGCCTGAGATGAATAAGCTACCCAAAGAAACAGTGCATGCCTGCAGACAAGAGTAATCTTCTCGCTCTCACTGATAACATCTTAAAAGGTACGTTTTACTTCATGCTTGGTGTTCCCTTCACACAAACAGGCTTTACAACTGAGCTGACCTATCTGGACACAAACCCAAACAAATTTAAGGCCTACGGCTTCTGATCGTGTTTGGGTAACAAGGTGTAATTCATTCTCAAGTGATCTGTCACTGATTGAGAATGGCCGATTCAGGTTTTTGTGTCGCGTCCTTCAGCTCCTTTTGTTGTGCGACACTGAGAAGGGAAGAGTAAGTGTCAGGAGACAACTCAGCCGACTCAGGAGGCTTCTCTCCTCTGACTCTGAAAGCATTCCCAAGCTTTTGTTTGCTTGGGAAGATAGAGAATCGAGCACAGATAGTTCTGGGTGACTAAACCTGGTGTTATGGGAAAAGAATTCAGGTACAGAGTTTGCAGCAGGGAGACATTTCCAGACAGAGGAATACTAAAGGGAAAAGAAAAACAACGCTAGCAAACTAAGATGTCACTTCTAATCTGCTTCTCCTCTGAAAGGCTGGAAATCTGCTGCGAACCAGAAGACGTAAATGTAAGTGAACCACATGTGCAAACTGAGGTGTGAACCAGGAATTAGTCATGTGTGCCATTCAACAAAGCTGATAAAAAAAGGGCTCCATCTTCTCACCACAGCTGTGTGTTGGGAAGGTACGGCCCTATAATGACAACATATCTGCAGCTTCAAAGCCTGGAGAGCTTAAACGGGTTAAAGAGAGAGAAAAAAAAACTTTTAAGATTCCAGCCATGTTTCACCAATACCACACACCTTCACTCCTGGAGGGACCCGCCTGCCTGCTCGCTCTGAGCCTCTGAGCTCAAGTAGATGTTGTTAGACAATACAAAGAATTCCACAGAAACACTTCATACGGAGTGGCAGTCCCAGAGATGTAATCCAATGCCATTCTTCAGCCTCATAATGTCCGTGGTGATCAGGGGGGTGGCCAGTGGGACATGTCTCGACATAGCTGGGTTCAAACAGCTCCCTCGTTCTCTAAAGCGACGCTTTGTTCACAGATCAATCCAGTCCTTTTTTCCCAACAAAGCCGCAACGTTTAACAGCGGGATTAAAAGCCCCAAATCCCAGCATTGGCACTTAGCTAAAGCAACAGAGGTGGGGGCAGAACAGGGAGATCTGATGCTTCACCGGCTCCTATGACCTACTGAGCAGGAGGCTGCAGGCCCAGGTGGGAAAAATTTAAAATCTCTGCTCTCGCTGACAACCTAATTTTCTTTATGAAACATTATTATGAATGGAGGTTTGCAGGTGAGCAGTGCAGATAATTCACACGCTGCAAACTCATGGAGAAATGCATCATTCAAATATGTTCACATTACCTGCAGTGAATGTCAGGTAGAAATTTTACAAAACCTTAAATCAAGTCTAATCACTTCCCTTATTTGAAAAAAAAAATTCATTAACTTTATATTAAATACCCAGAAGCAGGCATCACAATTTGGTATCAATTATAGATAAAATATTGTCTGTGTTCCGTCAGCATCGGGTCGACCTGGAGTTTCCTAGATGCTCAGCAAAAAAAAACAACAACAATAAATTTGTAAAATACGGTTTAAAGAATAATTTAAAAGATTTATCTAGTTGGGTTTTTGAGTAATATAAACATAATATAAAATATAAAGTAATATAAAACTCAGTATGAAATCAAAGTTCTTTCTAGAAAAGCTCCTACTGGCTTTTAGTGCAGTAACAACAGAGTTCTGTAACAGACTGTAGTGTCAGACCCATCCTCAGTCCTGCAGAGGTTACTTGAGAATAAATCTCCATAATACAAAACTGATGGAGAGATAACATAGTTTTTATGACAAGCTATGATTACGGGCAACACACAACACAACACACTCTGAACAAAAAGGAACGCACAAAGGAGAAATACTGAAACTTCCCCTTCTGTCAAAAATGTTTTTCTTCTTCTTAAAGTTAAAGTTTACATCTAATGTTAAAGTTTTATAGTAGAAGTTTACGCATTCATTACTAAAAGTGTATCTGTTTTCTGTGCTCATTAAAATCTGATTTTAAGAGGTCGTCCACTTTAAACTCAGAACATTTAAACTGGTTTATGATTAAAGACCATCCAGACACTTACAAAAAATTCTTCACATAATCATATAGAAGATTTCTACAAATTAGGGGGAGAGAATGAAGATTCTAATGCTATTTATTCCTTTGAAAACATGCGGACATGCAGACGTGTGGAGCGTATCTCTACATCTAATGGGTTTATGTCTCGGGCTGTAATACCTCACCTCGTTCATGAATATTTCTAAACATATTGGATGATCCTTTCCAAACAGGCGGGGTATCAGCCAACATCTTTTCTAACTCCTGTGAGAATAGAAGAAAATCCCAAATCACCCACTCATGTCTAAATCCCAGGTAAACACAACGTAATGCAATGTTTGCAGCAGGATTTACACAGAGGAGGAAACCGTGCTCACCTTTCTAGTGAGGGACTTCCACGTTCTCCGACCTACAAACAGAACAGGGTTAACAGTCGGTGGATAATATATGAAGTCTGACTCACAATAATGCATTCAAACAGTGGGTTCGGTATCAGGAACATAGAAGCAGGAAACAAAAGTGAAAGCAGGTGTTTAAGAGGACAGAAACACTAGCTTTGTATCTCTATAGATGCATTCCAACAGCCAATAAAGCAGAAGATAAGACAGGAGACGTTGTTTAAAAAAAATCTGACAGAGAAATCTCATAATGGTGGCAGTGACCCTCCACTGGAACAGTCTAAAGCCAGTGTCCATCACTGGGGTCATGATTCAGTTCTATGTCTCAGCGATGTCGAAGGGATGTCCTGTGTGTGGGCATGAATCAGTTGTTAGTTTGACTGAAGTGGATAACTTCTATCATCGTCTATCATTTGCTCCTGGACTTAAACGCACAGCCATCGTGTCCCAGGCCTGACTAACCATCCACAAGAATAAGACAAAAACATCTGGTTTTACAGCCACAATATAGCCATAAAAAACCATAATGACTATTTCACAACGCGCTGGCATTAGCCACTACAGAGCAACAACATGTAGTTCACTAACACACCAGCGCTTCTTGTGTTCCTTCCTCATTAGATGCTAATAAGTCATATCTGATAGATTACAGCAGGCCACACAACTGAAATCAGAATCAATCCCAGTCATCAGAACCTCTTATCATCATATTTATGACACCCACGCTGAGCTGTTTGGTCTCTCTGGGTCTCTGCAAGTTTGTTGCCACATAAATGAGCCATAAAAGTGGGGTTGCTGGTAAAGATGTCTATCTTTATGCAGGTGTTATGACTGAAGCTCTTCATGCCACAATTTATTGTCCGATGACACTTCACACGCCCTCATCAACAAGTTCCAGGACACAACAGCAGCTCTGGAACCATGTTTAGTTTACTCTTACTCATTCATGGTGATGGCTCCAGTACACCTCTATGGATATAGAATATGGTTTGTAGAGGTGATGCAGAATCTGCAGTGCAGTATTATATGTCCTAGTAAGGGTAAAATGGGCCCCCACTTTCTCTGACAGGATAATTATTAGCAGGCATTTAATTTCATTGCAGCACTTCAATATGTATACACCCTTTAGCAACTGATAACTAAATTGTTCATCAGTGATTTTCAGTTTAAATACATTGAAGTTGATGATGACAGACTTTGAAGAAAGGAGGCTCATTCTAAAATGCTACTGGAAGTGTGAAAATGTAGTTGCAAAGACAATTTAGGAGGGACTTTCAAAAAGAACCAGCATCACTTGAATTAGAGATTGAAGCTGAAGGAACTGCTCAGAATGTCTGCAAGACGCGTTCCAGAAGACCACAGATGTCGAGAAGCCCCTCAAAGGATGAGCGAGTACTGTTAACGTTTCAGCAATGTCCAAGAGAGATGGTGAAAAAAAAACAGTAAAATTATGTTTATAAATATTTTTATCTTTAGAAAAATATACAATTATAATAAACACCAAGTTTACAATTACTTGTCTTCATAAGTCAAGCCATGAGCATGGCTGCTACTAAAGACCGTTACCGTCATAGTCTCCACGATGTCTGTCAAAACTATGTCAAAGTCAAAAAATATTCATCTAAAACGAATGCAATATTTATTGTTTCCGAAGCTTTCACACTTTTTGCTGAATAAATGTCCAGTCAATGCATTGACTGACTAACATAAAACACCAATAATCATCATATGAATACATAAAAAGGATGTCCAAACACCATGACAATGTGGACAACTCACTCTTGGTTTCACTCAGAGTGATGGACTCGATGAAGTTGAGTGGCGTGAGGAAGAGCTGGCCTTCACACTCGATTGAACTGAACAGACGAAATCTGTTTTCATGGGAGGACATGTACACATCTCCATCATCCAGACCGTAGGTCTTGGTCTGTAAATACACACAGAAATGCACAGACACACACCTTTAGGAACTATTTCACCTCATACCAACCCTGATAATACTGTGTGAGAGACACTTTTTGGAAAATCCACCACAAAAGCTGTTCTTGTCGCAAAACTCCTCACTCACTTGGACCAACAAAGAGGCCCGGGCTTTAATTCAACAATGCTGTGTGTCAGCCCTATTTTTCATGCCTGTGCAGCAGGTAATGTCCCTACAACTGCTCCAACCAGCCAGATCAGACAGCTAGATTGGTGAAGACAGAGCAGATCTCTCCATCAGGTGGAACAGTGCCAGGTCCGCTGGGCACAGTGCAAACACCCAGGGAATGTATGCCCCCCTCTGCTTAACCATTAAACCCTCCCTAACCACCTCCACCTCTCATCAGATGTCAGCCCCTCCAAGTCCCTGGGTCCAGTTTCATGTGTCCCTGGATTCCTGCTGCCTGTGGACACCAGTCAAATTACACACACCAGGAACCTACTTTAGCTGTTTTACATATGTTGTATACAGTTTGCATGTTAGTTTATACCCAAACAAAGTCCCTGCTACATGGACTCATTATTTACTGATCCAAATAGTATAAATAATTTATTTCTGTAAAATTACTTTATAATCAGCTGTAAAGGAGCTGCATACTTTAAATGTTCAGATGAGAGCATAAACATTGAGGAACAAATATTTTATTTTATTTAATATTTAATTAATATATACAGTCACAGTTTGAAAATTCCTAATGAAGATTTATAAATTTATTAGTATTATGACTCTTGATCTTAAATGTTATTTTACCGTACCAAACTATGTGTACAGTCTTACCCAGTAATGCTAATGGATGCTAAGCTAACATTTACAATTAACTTTGATAGTGTTTCACTTCAATTATATAAGTGTTGTCTTTTTACAAAAAAACAGTAAAATAAACGTTATTGTCCCAGACTCACACTAAAAACATTCGCATACACACAATTATCTTATTTAAGTCAATAAAAACATCAACACTAGTAAGATGAGCATGTTGTTCACGTTAGCATGAAGCTGGTTGGCAGACAGCGTCTGACTGAGTCTCAACGACGTCTTCCTGTTTACCCCGATGGGCGCAGAAAAACAGTCACGTGGGCAGTTTGGTCACGTGACACTCGCCTTTGCCCGTATTGTCGTCTTCAGCACCAGCGGTCGGGGACAGCTCCAGGAGGAAAACCTGCTGACGTCACTGTAGCTTCACGAGCACAGCATGACGTAGACTACGTGTGCAGTGAACGCAGCACTGAGGTGCGTTCACGTACAAGAAAATACACACGCCAATTAAAGCATGTAGAGCTGCTGCGGGTGTCACCTTACCTTATCCGTGGCTGACACCGACGGCAGCAGCAGATGGGACACCCGAGCCTCGACATGGTTCTTCACGCCGGGCCGACCGACGTACGGCCAGCCGTAGTAAACCGCACCAGCCGCCGCCGCCGCCACGCAGGCGCCTCCCGCCACGACTTTCACCGCCTTGGAGGATGTTGGTAGTTTCTGCGCCGCAAACGCTCCCGCTCTGGCCAGGAGATGCCTCCACCTGCGGGGGGCAGCCATGGCTCTCGACGCCGGAGTGTCGGTGCGCGTTCACGGCTGAGCGGTTCAAAGCGGAGCGGCGCGAGACGCCTTCTGCTCCGCGCTCGCGAGACGAGCCGTGGGTACTTCAGGTGTCGCAGGAATTCAAAGACTTGGGAACACGGAGGGCGGACTAAACGTGGAAATATTCCGATTAAAAAGGAAAGTGGCGCGTGTGTTTAAATCGGTTAAATTAAATGTTTTTGGATGTAATTAGAATTTAACATATAATTAACACATAAAGTCTTCCAGCCGCGCTGTGTCTCCTATGTTTTGGAGAGGGGGGGGGGCAGATTCCCTGCCAGGGCACGTCTGAACCGTGTCGGCCCCGCCCACCAGTAGTCCTGTGGTTTTGCACCTGCCTCACCAGCCCCCCCCCCTGAGCGCAAACTCGTCCAGGAGCGCCTGTACGCGCACCGCGGCGCTCATTCTACCGAGTCTCCTCCACGGCCCCGATGAGCCGCCGACATCCGCTGGGAACAGGTTACGCACCGGGAGGGGGGGCATTGCGCGCAGCCACAGCAGCCAAACTGATGAGGACGCAGAAATAAAGGAGAGAAATAAATAAAAGGAGGAGCGGAGACTGAGTGCGCGTCCTCGTTCACGTGTTGCGCACCGGAGAAGGTGGACGGAAACATGCACTAAGTGCCGGTGGCAACCAGGTAGTCGTTCCACGCAAGAGCGCTCCCTCCGGACCCCCACCACCACCACCACCCCCACCCCAGCTGAACTTTACCCGCTCGGCTTTGACGCGATGGCAGCTGCTGCTGCTGCTGCTGCTGCTGCTGGGGCTTCTGCTCTGGGGGAAGTTGGAGGCGTCTTGCACGGCATCGAAGGTGTCGCGCAGGTCGGGTCCCATTTCCTGTTGACCCCGTTTGGGGACAGTCCGACGCTGCTGGGGGAGCACCTGATCCCCGGGGACAGGCTCTCCAGGAGCACCACGGCGGATTTAACGCACCTCAAAGGGATTCTGAGGAGGAGGCAGTTGTACTGCAGAACCGGGTTTCATCTGGAGATACTTCCTGATGGTACCGTGCAGGGAACGAGGAAGGACCACAGCCGTTTTGGTGAATACTGATAATATTTTGACATTTATTTCATTGCATTTTGGTAGAAAGAAAAAAAAACTGACAGGAGGTAAAGCAGACCAAAATAATCACTGATCACAAATAATATTTCTTTTTCTTTCTTTTTTTGAGAATATAGTTGGTTTTAATGTCAAAATCTGTGCTGAACTGTGAAATTCCTCCACAGGTATTTTGGAGTTCATAAGTCTTGCTGTGGGGCTGATAAGCATTAGAGGGGTGGACAGTGGCCGCTATCTGGGGATGAATGACAAAGGAGAGCTGTATGGGTCTGTAAGTACTGTCCCTGTTTATTCATGCTGATGAAATGTGGTGATTGCAGATTTTTTTTTTCTTGCATTTGCCTACTTTGATTTCCGAGAAAATAAATTGAGACATGTGATGAAATGTGTTTTTCCATGTTTGCATCGTTCAGCTGAGCCTTGCCTTGTGTTTTCAGGAGAAGCTGACAGCTGAATGCGTCTTTAGGGAGCAGTTTGAGGAGAACTGGTACAACACGTACTCCTCCAACCTCTACAAACACGGAGACAAAGGGACGCGCTACTTTGTGGCATTAAATAAAGATGGGACACCAAGAGACGGGACTAAATCCAGGCGCCACCAGAAATTTACACACTTCTTGCCCAGGCCTGTGGACCCGGATCGCGTGCCAGAGCTGTACAGGGATATCCTGGGACACAGCTGAGACCTGGAGCTTTGGTTCAGTTCAGGAATAGCTTCTAAAGCCCTGACAAGCAGGGAACAGAGAGGAGAAGAAGAGGGACGGAAGGCGTGGGGATGCAGCCAGTGCAAGGCTGGTGGACAGCAGCCCAACCAGAAGGGTTAAAGGCACTGGGGCCTCTTGTAGGAATGCATGGGCCATCTCTCAGCAGCCAGGAAGACAGGCTAGAATGTCTGCACAGTCGGCATGAGGGGATCGTTTGTTTCAGAGGACAGACGACCCTGAAAAGTACTAGCGTGGAATATGAGATGAATGGGAAATGGAGATGGATGGTCAGAGAGCGTCTCCTCTGCTCAGGTGGAGATGTCAGCTGACGTGGAGTCGGTGGGAATCTGTTCTGTCATGAATGGTACTTCTAGTCCGGATACCGAGTCGTAGTTGGTTTGGAAGGACTTTGAAGGAATTTTTTTTTTTATTCTGACCTGTATCTAGACCTGTTTGAAAAGAGCAAAAATGTAACGATTTATTTATTCATATTAGATACATATATTTATGTTATATATTTATTTATTTGAGAATATATTTTTACAGTTAAATACATGGAATACAGAAAAACCAGTAGAATCTGTATCAAGTATATAAAAGCTGGAACACTGTATTTTGTCTCTTACTCTGGTGAGAGCCCAGCTCATGATATCCTGTAATATGACCACAGATATAAAACGTATTGGCAAACTATAGGAAAGAACACCGCATCTGAAATGCATTTAATCACCACGTTGACTGTGAATCCACTTCAAATTTAATCTCTGTAATGTGGACATGTTAATTGTAGCTAAATTACTGTTACATGTGTTTCAGGAGGAATCTGAAGTTTAAAACAAGCTGATAATATAAACAATAAATTGCTTAAAATGTGATGAAAATGCTTTTCTTTTGTAGCCAAGGAGCTCATATTGTCAGTTCATTATTTTATTTAACAAATGTTGCTTTATAGTGGTAACATTTACAATTTTAGCCATTCAACATTTATTTTTAAAAAAAAGACGTTTTAATGGTTGTTTTTGTCTTTTAGGGTTTAAACATATAAACCTTCTTATGAGACTAATGTTGTCTTTCTTTATGGACGCCATTACGCCTAGAGGCGAGTCGTAGACCTGATGCTTACATAAAACTTCAAAAGGTTCCCTCTTGAATTGTACCGTCGCTTCTGCACAACAACACGATCAGAGCCAAATAAAATGTGACCTTTAGCTTCGTCCCGGCACCTAAACGTGTATAAAAGTGGAGGTCAGAGCAATAAGGAAGAAACGACCTCGACTGAAAATCTATGAAATGTCTCATGAAATAATGCAAAGCAAAAGTTTTGTTTTACTCTTGTGCTTTTACCCAGCTCTTAATATTGTGTTAAAGTATAAGACTGTTCTACTGTTTTACCCAACGAAAGGAGACCGAACTAAAACTGTTACTTGTAAAATTAGGAGGTAAAGTTTGTGATTCATTTCTGAACAGCACCCCTGTGTCTGTGCAGCTTCCTCCATGGCTGGGGGAAGTTCTGTGTTGAAGCATGAAACCTCAACCTGTGATCTTTACGTGTGTGTGTGTGTGTGTGTGTGTGTGTGTGTGTGTGTGTGTGTGTGTGTGTGTGTGTGTGTGTGTGTGTGTGATGGCGAGCCAGTGGGGGCGTCTCAATTCAGGGAGTCGACGTTACTGCCAACTCTCTCCCATCTACAGCGTAACACTGCGGGACTTTCCCATCTGCACACCTTGAACATCAACACTCTCCTGCCTCCCATTAATGACAGCATCCCTGGGTGTATTACAGCCTGCGTGAACGTGGACATCCCCACTCCACTGGACAAACACGCACACACTCTATTCCAAACAGAAAAAACCTCCTGCTGTTTGTTTTGCTGCTTTATAGTTGACTCTTCTGAACGGGACGTGTTTGGTTTGTCCCATCTTTCACAGGCTGTTGCGACAAATGCTGATCCATGTCTTATACCTCCAGCTGTTTTTGGGGGTTTTTTTCATTGCAATACCTCACCTGAAGGCATGACATGTGAAGGTGATGTGAATGTGACAGTCTGTGTGGGTTCTCAGTCATCCAAGTTGAGATAAATGAGCCAACTGGACTTTCTTTTAGGTTGGTTGAAGACGATTCACCTCTCATCCAAGAGTCTTCTTTAGTCCTGACTGGTAGAGTTCAGACACTGATACTCCTGTTGGACCACAAAACCCGAAGTCCAGGTTGATGGTTTAATTGTCTTCTTGATTTAAATGTAAGAGTGTAACCCCGTCCGGCTAGGAATCCTGACTTTTGATACCTGATGCCCTGAGGTTCTCTGTGACACTTGTTTAACCATTGTTTTAGAGTTGGCTCGACCTGGGGAGGGGCGCTTTTGTCTCCAGAAAACTCACACACACTGCCTCGTCCAGGTGGTCCGTGGCCACTTGGTGAAAACACTTAAATCCTTTATCTGTAGCCGTGTCTCATGCACTCAATGGGCGCTCCCGGACTTTCATCACCTCAACAGCAACCTTAAAGGTCTCTGGAGGAAACCCAATCGAGTGTGTGTGTGTGTGTGTGTGTGTGTGTGTGTGTGTGTGTGTGTGTGTGCGGTGCGGATCCACGGCAGGTGTGGATGTTAGAGATCTTCTGCGTCTATCTTCAGACGGTGCAGGTGTTCCCCCACCACTCAATATCTCGGGCTTGTGGTGTATGAACACGGAGGAGGTGGAGGGTAGAAATATAGCTGGACTTTATGTTTGCCCCCAATTATCAGAGAGCATAATTTCTATATTTAGCAGGCTGTGTTGGGGGAGACGGGAGGTGCCCCAAAGCTCACCTGTTGCTCTAAAGCCTCTTCTCAGAGTGTATTTGAGCAGGGACGGTGTCTGCACCTTTGTGTCATTTGAATCCTGCAAACTATTGATTTCAGGCTCTTTGTTGTTTGTTTATTCCTTAGTAAATTGCTGTGCGCACAAATTATGAGCTGCATGCATGTTTACAGGGATTACAGCAGAAGTTTAAGTATAGCGTTGTCCACTTGATATTTTTGAGCTTTCATACGAGCCCAGAGAGAGAAGATGAATCTGCAGACAGCGGTCCCAAATAACATCCATCTGCCCTTTAAATATTTATGTGTTGTAGTCTGAGAAAGAAAACAAATTTTTAGTGCCATAGCTAAGAGGAATTTGCAGTCTACCTTCCACAAACAGCAATTAGACCTGCATATGAGATTTACTGACGCTTCACATTGCAAGCTGTCAGATCGAGTGGAAAATATGCTCCTCTGTTTGCATCTCCATGGAGATGTTGGCAGAAAACAATAAAGTTTTAGGTGATGTGGGTAACAAGACGAAGACAAATCCAGGGCGCTATCATTTCAGCGTAGCTCAGGCGCACATAATGAACACGGCTGTGGTGCGTTTGTAGGGCCTGCCAGTGGCTGACAGAGTTTTGTTTAACTGAGAGGATCTGAACACACAACAGTACCTGGAGGAGGATGAAAGCCGTGCTGGTGGAACCCACAGCTGCCATCTGTGGCATCTAATACTGCACACAGATACAGAGACGGGTCAACACCAGGGAAACGGGATATTGTCATAATTACATAAGTCATATGATATACCATAACATGCACTTTTAGTGATGACAGGGTGAAGACAGTGTTTCACTTTAAAACTGAACATGTTTTCTATCCTCTTGCAGGGAAGTTTAACAAAGTAAAACATCATGTACCGTATATTATTAAGGATTTTACATTTGGTGAACAACGGGAATACATATATATATATATATATATATATATATATATATATATATATATATATATATATATATATATATATATATATAATGTGAATATATACAGGTATATAAATATAGATTGTGTATATATATATATAATTAGCACTTCAGTCCCTAGCGACACTAAAAGTCAAAGTCATTGTGTTTGCATTAGCATAAACATCTATTTGAAGGCAAGCCAAACCGAAACAAGCTTCTGAAAGACACTAAACGTCTGTATAAATGTAATAAAACAACCTGGAAGGCAGCATCTGGCAGAACTAGTGCTTTTGTTGGTTCATTCCGTGGTTGGTTTGATACTTTAAGTCAAGTCAAGGCCTACTGCTGCCCCTCCTCCACCCCCCACATCTGCTGGCCAAACTGGCGTGTGAAACCCCCCCTGACCCATGTGTCCACATCACCAAAGTCACAAATTAGGTCTTGACATTTGGGTGCTATAATTGCCCCCTGAAAAGCATGAGGCATCAATTAGACTCTCAGCACCATGACAGGTTATCCCTACAGGACATAACCAACCTGCTGGACACACACACACACAAACACACACACATTTTTCAACCAAGACAGGTCAAACAATGTGATGTTCTAGAACTGAGTCTTGACTCCAGACATGAACAACCCTCAAACACGTTCCCATCACGGACACAAATGGACGTTTTGAGGTGAAGCTGTGTGACGGATGTGAACGTGAGCAGTGGCTGCACTAATAGCAGCGTTGCTCCTTTGATTTTCTAACTCTGGTGCTGACTGATAGTTTCTGCTCCCACAGGGGCGTGGAGATACCGAAGGTCAGAAGAAAGGTCAATTGGTTCATTTCCATAGAGTCTACTTTAAACATTCTCGTAGGATTTGAGAGCAATTCAATCAGCAGTGCAAACACTGGTTAGCAGCCGTCGTTAACTTCAGCATACTCATAAACAACATGGAATATCCAACATAGAACCACAACGTAAGCTGTGCAACTCTGCAGGATGCAGAGACATAGTCTAGAAACTATTACATTTAAAATATTACACATTATAGAAAAATCAGTGTAATATAATAAATATAAAGCGTAAATAATGAGAACTTGAATTGCTCTTTTTGACCTACTTGTTTATTGACATTATTTTTTTCCTCTACTTTTTTACTTTTTATTAAATTTTTTATGTTGTACATATAAAAACAAAATACATTTTATAGTTATCACAAAAATATTATCAAAAAGGCAATATCTGATCAGCAGATGAAGAAATCTATGAATGATGACAACAAGAGCTCAACCATCTGATCGACACAGAATCATGACAAATAAAGAAGTTTGGGGGTTTTTTAAAATATTTTTGTAGAAAATTTACAAAAAGTGACTGGAGTCATCACTGACCATAGAGCTGCATAGACTGAAGTGAAGCTACGTGTGACGTTCACTACCTGTTTAAAGAACAGGACAAAGGAAAACTGTACCCTCACTGCAACCTGGTGAAAGTGGAAATGTGCTTTGTTGCCCCTCAGTCAGGCAGAAAATTGTAAATCCATTTGTCATTGTGTTGGGAGATGCAGAGGTCAGTCCATGGATTCCTTCATGACAAGTCCACGGAATCAAATGTTTTTCCACAGCCTCACCCTTTCACACCTGCACCTCAAGGTTAAACAACAAAACAGGGGGAGGGAGGGAGAGAAGAGGGTTTAGAGTGAGCGACTTAAAGACGGGAGGAGAAAAACGATATGCTGGAAGAATTTACCATGAAACCTTGCACGACTTTTGGCCATTTCAGTTTATTTGAACTTATTTGAGTTTAGCTGACGGTGGCAGATGAAATGTCAGTTTCTGGCCAGCGTCCAAACCTAGAGAATACCACTAATTATTCTGACCGCAGAACATTCTTACAGGCAGTAAAGGATGTTATTTGTTTCCTTTCTTTCAAAACAGCGACTGCTTCATTTAAGGCAAACGCTCTACAAAACAACTTTCACAGCTTGATTGATCGCTTAATCCTTCAGAGATTTTCACTAATCTGAGGTACATGAAGCACAACACAGTCAATATTTTGAGTCTTTGTTCAGACTTATTTTGAGATCAAACATTACATAATGGGTTACGATTAATTCAGACTCGTCCAACGTCTGCAGACAAATGATCACAGCAGTAATTTCAGAACGAAAATAAAAAAGGTGTGAAACAATAATGGTAAACTTTGAGGATGTGAAATAAATTCTGATACTATGACATACAGTATATGCAGTACTTGCACAACCAGCTCTAATTTCTCATTTTACTCTGTGATAAAAACATTTATGTTTATCTGTGACACTTTAAATACGGCATAACAATAAAGTAAAAAGAAAGACAGTTATGCTGCAACGTCTATTAAAACCCGTTAGTCAAAGTCTTACATGTGTTAAGTCACACAATATTTATTCATACAGCGATCTTGTTATTTTTAGTCGAAATTCTTCATCGTTCGGTTTCTTAGTTCCACAGCATCAACTTTGTTTACCTGCACTTCTCTATTAATCCATAACCATACAAATCAACACAAATCCTTTTCATTTCCAGCGATCAGTGATGGTGAACAGTTTCCTGGAACCAGATCGCCGTGCAGATTAGTTTAAACAAGGCTTTTCCTTATGGTGCATTAATCTGCAGCTCTCACACAGTTACTTTGGATAAATCACAGGGCTAAACACGAACAAGTCCCGACGAGTCGAGAGGCGCAAGTGATCCAAGTGTGCCAGCCGAGTCCAAGTTGTTTTGGAGAACAGAAAATGAGACTGTGCCAAAATAGACAGGCGATTGAGAGGAATGAGTGAGTATCAATAGACCTGTAATCTGTAATCTGGTACTGCTCAGATCCTCCATTCGTAGATGTCTGACTGCACCACCTGTACATAAAGAATGAGTGTTAAAGGTGAACGAAAGGACAATCAGACAGTTTACACAACTCTGATGATGATGAATGTCATATCGGATCAAATTCAGAATGGATCTTTATTAAATAACAGATCTGATTGACTCTTTGAGCTGGCAGAGTGATTTCTGGGAGTGATCGTAGTTCAGGACGTGGGGTGGGGGGTGGGGTGGGGGACTTCAAACAGAGTTTGCAGCACAGCTCAAATCCTCCTCCACAGTAAGAACCTTGAGCGCTGCTTGGAGAAGGAAATCCCCCTGGCCAGGAAAGACCCATCACTCCACTCCAGGTGGTGTAACACAGCCAGTCTCCACACTAGAACGGTCCGTGTGGAGTCAGGGACAAACCACACTGTGGGGAACTAATTCTAAAGGCTTTTAGGTGCGCCTTATAGTGCGGAAAATACTGTAATTGAATAATATTAGCATTCATTGCTATTCTCATTATCTATGAGTTCAGGATATGGATGATCTCACAGTGTTTGCAACTTATTTCCACTGCTGTGAGGCTGTACAAGCAGTGCTTTGATATAAATATCCAAATCATATGTTGTTAATCCTAATGTTTATCAGGGGAGTGTCATCAGGAGACGTTTAAGACCCACAATCAAAAAATTATTTTAAAAAAAAAGCAGTCTTCTGAATAGCTGTTCATTTTTGGCATACTTTAAAAAGACAACTATAAACTCCCTCAAACCTCCCGTGAAGAGAACTGTATAGTTCACCCGTAACACCCGAGGGGCCCCTAAGCGTGGCCCCTTCTAGCTGCTGTGCGTCACCTGAACGCTGCTAGTTTGGACACCTCCTGAAACCTCCTGACAAGACAGCGAGCAGAAAACAAATCATCCATCCTGCTGGAGCTGAGCTCACCGCCGCAGCTAATGTGTGATTTTAGTGAGCTGGCATGCTAATTAGCACTAACCGCAAAGTAGGGTTGACGCAAGGAATAGTGTTGTAGGCCTGTGATTATAAATTAGTGGGATCATTCAAATTTTGACCTGATTACGGAGCCGAATGAAAGAGATGTGATTAACAAAGTGATTACAGTTCCTGGGAAACCAGAAACAGACATCATCATCATCATCATCATCATCATCATCATCATCATCATCACAGAGGCGGACTACTATGGTGGTATTTCTGTTTATAAGACATTAAATCTCACCTCATTGGAAAAAAAAAAGTACAGAAGTAAACTTTTCCTTATAATTAATGGTTAGTCGATAATATTTCATAATTGGACCCAAAATTATTCACCCTTTATGCATCAATGTGCTCCAGTAAATGTCATGTGTATAGATGTTGTTTTAAGGAAACAGGTCGGAGCCTCCCCTGAGCAGAATGACTGATGCTTTCTCTTTAAAGGCTGAACGGAAGGCTTCACAGTCCAGCGGCCAGCAGAACAAGAACACGTGGATTAGCAGTTGTAAGACACAGGGGTTTGTGTGAGGCTGTGGCCTTCTCCTCCTCTTCCTCCTGCTGATAAGCTATGCATACCTCTCCACATCCCAGTAACTAATCATCGAAGAGATCTGGCCAAGAATAGAGTAGCTGAACACAGGAAATATCATATTTAAGCTTTCTAGAGTTTCACCTGTGCTTCCCAAGTTCATTTCCCATGCCTCAAACAAAAAGATGTCAGTATTGTCTGCTTCAGTTGGCAAAAATCACACATGAAAAGCTGGAGACTTTGCAGATTGTTTCAGGGAATTGAAACCGTTCCGGGTTTGACTGGAGGACCATTCATGTAGCTGATTGGCTCTAATCCTTGGCTAAAACCAGGCGTGTTTTTATTGGTTTCAAATTTATCAGTGAGGAGATCAGGGGGATACCTCCAGCGAGGCAATTCAACCTCTCTGAGATATTTGTGTGGTTTCATTGTAGTTTTATTGGGAAGTAAAAATCAGAATCACACGTGGTTTGATTAGCTTCAGTTCAGGCTTCTGCAGACTGTGAATAGAACCAAGCGACTGTGTCAGACTGAACCGATGATATCTGTTGGAGGAATGAGCAGGAGAAGCTGCAGCACCTTCTGGAGACAGCTGACACCTCCCGGTCCACAGGATCAAAGCGCTTCTCTGTGCACATTAGGAAAATATAGGGGACTCATTTCAGGCGCTCAACGTGCCACAGAGATGCTTAGCCACACATTCCCCCTGTCAGAGGCAGACAAAGACAGTTTTCTAGGGGGGGGGGGGGCATGCTGTCTCCTCAGCACACCTCACCAGTGGTGACCAATCATAACAGCAGCTTCAATCCCGAGCCCTGAAGGAAGATAGGTGAGGGTTTATGTTGTCATTGGTGGAGGTTTTACAATCAGGAGTCATACATTTTGCAGGTAATGTTTATTTTTAGAGAGACCACCTCGCTCCTTTTGGTGGGACCCAGAGGGATGTCGTGTGTAATCACAGCAGCATTGATAGGAGCATGTTCAAGAGTCTGCTGAGACGTTACACATTCATTCAGCCTGTGCTGTGTCAACAAGCCAGCTGTCACCGTGACAACCACGCGTGTTGTCTTCAACAATACGTCCAAAAAAGGTGAAACTCGAGCCACACAAGACACCCGAGATCCTGCATTATTAATATTCTTCTTGTTTTCTTCCTGTTTTCTTCTTCTTCTGACTATATTGTATTTCCCCTTTTATGAATAAACATAATTTTAAAAATCAATGTTCTTCGTCTTTTTCTTTACGTGACCAGGAAGAGGAGAATTGAGAACAATACTGTTCAAGAAGCAGCTACTGTTTTTTGCTGTAACATCAGATGTCGCGTAAAACTAGAATTTGGTTTTTATAAAATGACAAAAGACCTGAATAACTTCAGGAACATCTGGTGTCACAAAAATGTCCTATGCACTTTAGTTGATGATCAAAACTCACTTTTGCAAACTTCCTGATATAATCCACTAATTTTTAAATTGTATTTTCCTTTTATTTATTGGTTTTTAGTGTTTTTGAAACACTTTAGTATTTTCATCTAATGAAAAATTGTAAAATGTTTGAATGTGATTAAAGTGTTTTTGCAAAAATCAAATCTTCTCTTTCTTATCTTCATGAAAAACCAGAGGGATGTTGATGTTTTGGTGGGTTTGACAAACTCATTCAATGTTTTAATTGCTGCAAAAGTAAACTGGAGCAAAAGTGAAGCCCTTGTGTTGGAAGACTGATGGTCTCAAATATCTCGGTGTGTACCTGGGAAATGAGACAACAACCAGGAAGAACCATTGATAAAATAGAAGGGAAACTTAAGAAATGGAAATGGTTGCTCCCCAGAATGTCGTACAGAGGTCGAGTTTTAGTGATAAACAACCTGGTGGCCTCACAGCTGTGGCACCGCTTGGCCTGTATGGACCCTCCATCAGGGTTTCTAGCCCAAATCCAGACCAAACTTGTTAACTTTTTCTGGGATGGGCTGCATTCAGCTCCCTGAATGTTCAGCTCCCTGCTGAACATCCAGTCCACCAGGGTGGCTCAGAGGGGGCTACAACTGTGGAGGCAAAGACTCTCCAGGAAGGAGAGAAGCCTCCTCCTGGACTATAGTACAGGGACTGTGCCGGACAGCAAAGATCCTTTCCCTGAGGTCCACATCAGTCCCCTGTTTGGAGAGCTGGAGGGTCCTCTCCTCGGAGATGAACACAGATCAGCCTGCTCACGGCCAACAAAAAAATACGGTACAGACAACGTGTAAAAGTTATCAACAAGAAAAGCCTGTGTGACACAGCACCTACTACCTGGGCCAACAGGATGACGGGAAATGGACCTGACCCGCAGTGGAGACTTCTGTACAAACCCCCCCCTCAAGAAAAAAACAGCCGACCTCCAGTGGAGGATTTTACATGGTGCCATCGGTTCCAATGATTTTATCTCTGTTTTTAACCCTGCGGTGTCCAGCCAGTGTCCCTTCTGTCCCCTTCGTGAGACAGTCTTTCATGCTTTCAGTGAGTGTGGGAGACTTGCAGTGCTCTTCACTCTTCTAACGAATGTTTTTAACTTGTTCAGTGAAAACTTTAGTATCAGGAAATTCCTCTACGGTGCTGGGTACAATAGATCGAACCAGAGAAAGTGGCAGCTTTTAAATTTTATCTCTGGAGAAGCAAAACTCGCAATTTCTGTGACCAGGAAGAGGAGAATTGAGAACAATACTGTTCAAGAAGCAGCTACTGTTTTTTGCTGTAACATCAGATGTTGCTTAAAACTAGAATTTGGTTTCTATAAAATGACAATAGACCTGAATAACTTTAGGAACATCTGTTGTTACAGAAATGTCCTATGCACTTTAGTTGATGATCAACTCACTTTTGCAAACTTCCTGATATAATGCACTAAGTTTCAAATTGTATTTCCTTTCATTTATTGGTTTTTAGTGTTTTTGAAGCACTTCAGTTCTTTCATCTAATGAAAAATTGTAAAATGTTCTGAATGTGATTGAAGTTTTTCGCAAAAGAAAATCTTCTTCTGAAGCACTTTAGTGCTTTCATCTAATGTAAAATTGTAAAAAGTTTGAATATGATTAAAGTGTTTTTGCAAAAATCTTCTTCTTCTTCTTCTTGCATGTACTGTATTAGAAGTGTGTGAAATGTAGGGTACATCTAATGCTATGTAGACTTTTTGTTTTGTTTTTACTTAAGTTCTGTTTTAAATATTTGAAATTCACTAATTTCACTGGAAATTATTGGAATTTTTTTTATAAATTGTGGATAATAGAATTTATTATGGAACTGTGAATATAATTATAACTAGCGGGATGCATTTAAATTACATAAATTGTGTTAGATGTTATTTACATGATTAGTATATTTTCAATAATAAATTTATTTCAGACAGAGGTTTATTTAAAGAGTATATAAACATTATACAGTGTTATGTGACGCAAAACTCCCTACATTATCTATACATTACACAGATTTTTTGAAGTGTAATGGTCGAACCTGAATTAACAAACAGAGGGACAAGTAGAATTATTATAGGGATATCGTGTGTGAGCAGCATTCTAAAAGTAGCAAATAAAACAGTCTACAGGTAGAAGTATGCATTTAAAATTTTTAGCAAAAAATATTTAAATAAACTAAAAATCCAGAATGTCAGAATGTGAATGTGATGACTGGTGCATTCAGCTGTAAAGAACTGGTGAAATGTAGGGTTAATGTTAAATATATGTATATATAAGCATTGAATATATTTTTTCATGTACTGTCTGTTAGTTTGATCAGTGAAGTTCTAGTGATCGATCCATCTACCTACCCATTACCTAACTTTATCTGTCTATAACAAAAATGAAAGAATCTTTATAAAAAATTATTGTATGTCTACATAATTGGGACATTTGGAAAACTTTGCTCATGCTGGATGTGGTTCTGTTTGAAAATAGATCTGTGTATTTGCTGGATGCTGACCTGGCAGATCAGAACCTCTGAAACACACGAAACATGAATCAAATCAGTTATAAAACATCACTGATGTCCCTTAAGTTGAGTTTCCCAAAGTCCTTGGATGATTTGCACTCTCTTGGTTATTATGGGAACAGACGCCTACACATCCTTCCTTGCTTTTTTAAAACCAGCATCTTTCTATTTTTTATTCTGAAAAGCAGCTAACATGCAAAGCCATTGTCTCTCGTCCACATCGGGTAGTTTTCTATCCGCTGTGATGTTCCGAGACAGAGAAGGAGAGAAGGAAGAAGCTGATGACAGGATACTTTCATGTTTCTTATCTTGTCACCTTATCAGGTCGATGTAGATGGGCGAGACAAAGTACCACCAGCTCCCGTAGCTTTGCACAGAATTTCATCTGTTTCATCATATCTGCCTGCTTTTAGTCCTCAGGGGAGATGGTAGGTTGGTGGTCCATGCATTTAGAGCACAGTGAAAGAGGAGAGGGAGTCTAAATGGCAGATAAGTCTGGTCTCATTCAAGAAGGCATATCTATGTTTTTGTGAAGAACTCACAAATGTGGACCTGGATGAAAAGAGAGAGTCAAAAGGTCTGATAAACTGCACACACATCGTCTCACGCAACACTTCTCAGGAGGAGATAGATGCTCCTCTCTTAATGCCCCCGAAGCCTGAGGAGGGTTCAGGGATGCAGCAGAAGTGAAGAGGGAAAATCCCCAGAGTGGTGCTCGTATACAGAAAGAGGAAGAGAAAACAAACATATCAGCACAGGAAAATTAATATCAACACACACACACACACACAAACAATGCTGTTGTTGACTTGAGTATCAGACTGCAGAACAGCCTTAGGCGGAGCTGATAATGCATCGCTTTCTCATCCTGCACCATCTCAGAGATGACGTGCTGTGACCACAATTCCAGACGTCACTAACTGAGTGTCTGCGATAAAGCAGTTCAACAAGAATCAACAGTCTGCGGCCCTGCTGTCGGGTCTATGAGGGTGTGTTCAGGTAGTGCATCTCAGACCCAGACATGGTGCAGTGAGGTTAGAGTACATCTGAAACATCTGAATGTTGGTGGCTGACCCCTCACCCTAAACACAAAGGTCTCACCGGATGGAAGCTGCAGTTCACCAGAGAAAGACCTGAAAAAACCACAAAAAACCCTCTTCATCAACACCCCAACACGAATTCAAATGTCTGCACAAAACTGTCCTGTATATCAGGACGTTTCCACCTGTGTTTAGATCTAAGTCAACTTTAATGTAAGCTGCCATCATAAAGACAAAAATGGAAAATGGAAGACGACATAGTTATTTTCCGTTTATAGTCACCAATTTTAAGTTACTTTTCCTCAAAATCGCTGAATTTTCACACTTACCACTGAAATACTGAGCAGGGGCCTGCGGTGAGGCACCAGCCAGCCGAGCCTCTCTATGGACTGCACAATGGCTCGACTAGCTGTGCTGGCATGCTTTACAGTCAGACCATAATGCTATCTCTCTATATGTCACTATTAAAATGTTCAAACATGTTTGCTCCATGAACTAAATTTCCATTATTTAGCTAATGTATATAACGTACAGTGTTTTTTTTTGTCAACAACTGTGTGTGTGTAACGTCGTTCTTGAGTTGAGCGGTCCTGAAACCGATGGGAAAAGGCACAAAGTGAGGCACGCAGTTCTCCTGCTTCATGCTAGGGGGCGCTGCTGATCCCAGGGATTCGGCCGAGGATTCCTCTTCCTCGGCCGCAGAAGAGGTGACAGTAAACTACGATTTAAAGTCAGCGCGTCAAATGCAGCCATTCATTTGTTTTCCGTTCACCTTGCCTTACTATAAAAATGGAGGATTACATATGTCAACTCAAAAAATTTTCAATGCTTTTGTTCAGAAGGAGCTGCACATGCACACTTCATTTATTAGTAAACTTAACAAATATAAAAAACTTGCAGGTAATAACATAACTACTTTTTTTAATTAAATGTGCTTGCGTTTGGAAATAATTCTGCTATGAGACTTTAAAAAATAATCCACTTACTGTCGCTTATTAAATGGTGAATAAACTACACTGTAGGTTCATGTGTTCGTAAACATCTTCATCTGATAATGATGAAGTCTGCCTCACCAGCCATGAACCTTCATATTGGACATCAGGTATTTGAATTTGCTTTCTCTTAGCCTCGCTGCTAATGTGGCTATAGCCAACGTCAGCTCTGGTCTGGTCTGGTCACCGACTGATCCCAACACTAGAGCTCTACGCGACCGACACAGGGAGGGCTGCAGGTATTTGGCAGTGAAAGTATATAATTTCCTCTTTTATTGTAGTTCTTGTTCGTGCATGGAGCAGCGGGAAACTCCGACCTTCAAGACGGAGCACACGTCGCTCATGTGCAGCTGTAGTGCCAGGTGTCGACCTGTGACAGCGTCATAAAAGAGTTTTTTTTTTCTTCCTTGTAATGCTGGAGTAAAAAGTCTGAGTAATAATAATAAGCTGGTTTGATTTGATTGTTGATTATTTTGAGTCTGCAAAAAAATTGTCATCTTCTATTAAATCTTCTATATTCTGTTCCCTGTTAAATATAACACTCTTATTCTTAATTAAACCACCACACATAATGAAGCACAATTTGCAGAGGAGACTAATTTTAGACCTTTTCCAGCGTGATCTCCATCGTGACTTCAGACGCTGCAGTCTGCAGCAGCACTGGTGGAATTCTGACATGGGAAAGATAAGGACAGACTGCTCTATTTGTCAGTGCTAGGGGCCCCTTAAGGGCTGGAGAATCTGATGTCCACGCTCTCCATCCTGCACTCTGACATTTTCTCAGCAGTATGAGGTTACATACGAGGAAAAAGGACGTCTACATCATCGAGTCTCCTTTTCTGTGAACAAAACATCTTTTAACTCCTGTTTCTGGTGACATCAGGACAAAATGTCAAAAGTCTGCCAACAAATCAAATTGTTTTCTAAATGAGAATGGACAGGAGTCAGTATTTTTAGATGACCTATGTATCAGTTACTATTTTTATCTGCAGCTTCTGTTTGGTACACGATGACCTGTGACCTGTGAGGTTCTTACTGAACTTTAGAAAGGGCCAAAGAGCATGAAGTATACTGAAGTACAGCCCCTGGATTACAAATGCTCCGGGGTGAGAGTTTGAAACTTGCAGTAGCTGCAGGCTAGTGGGGTCACAGCCCACCCACAGGGGGCGGGAAGACGGGGTCACAAAGGCTGAGGAGGATGCATGTTCCCAGACATGAAGTAGATAACTCCGGAGCCCAAACACTAAACACGGGAAAACTGTGTTTTGTCTGGTTCTCTTCTGTAAAAAAAAAAAAGTTTCAAAACTGGCTTCATTAGTTAAAAGGTTTAAAAGCTAGAGGTGATAAATGTTAACATGTGGTGAAGCCAAGGTAGGCTTGATTTCAGGTTAGAAGCTGCTGACAATGTGAATCTCAAGATATCTTTAAGCAGTGTGGGAAAGATTACAATTTGGACAGTGCAAGCAAATCAAATGACAATAGAGCCTTGCACTGCGGTGGGGTCCCTCAGCATGAAAAGGTTATAGGATCTCTGAAAAGGCGGCCATTGTTCATCAAGCAAAATGACTGTGCAAAACTAAGAGGAAGAAAGGCCAACCACTGGATATGGATAGGAGCCCATGGAAATGGAGAGCACTGAGGCATGAGTGAAAGGCACCTCATGTCAAATATAATTGTAATGTGCCCTGAAAAGTAAGTTAGCAGTGATTTGATTCCCTCCTGCTTTGTCTCGAGTTCCTTAACGTCTGCTTCAAACACGTCTGTGAAGCCGATGGAGAGATTTCTGGCTTGTTCAGGTGTTCCTGTCCACCATCGACCTGAATTTACACTCTCACCTCCAATTTCCTGCTTTTTTATTTATTTATTTAAAGTCAAACTTACATTTTAAAATCCCACAAACATGTTTTAATTATTTTAATACCTTTATTCTTTTATCTAAGCATAAAATGAGACCAATACCACTCAAATCCGTTGCATTAGTCCATCCTTCCACCCATCCATCCTTCACAGGTCATCCTGGTCTTCTCCAGTCTAGATGGATTATCCACCGGTGAGTCCTGGAGTGGAGCCACCTAAAGGCACTCAAACCACACACCATCACCTCATTACCATCGGTTCAGCATGAAGGAGCAGGAGCTTCTTCCAGATGAGATATGATGCTACTCACCCTATCTCTCAGGAAGAACTCGATGCAGGAGCTCATTCAGTCCTCTTGTATCTACAATCTCGTTCTCCAATCACAAAGCATGTGATCAGGTGAGGGCTTTAAACCAAAGAGTTAGGAGGGGAATGGAGGCAACAGGAGGGAGAACGTACAAACACCACTCAGATAGGTCCTCAGGTGGTGATACTTTTCTTACCGTGAGGCATCAGCGCGATCCTCTGTCCAACTAAAAAATGACCAATAGTTGGGCAGGTAGTCAAGATGAGGAGGTAGAAGATCAGAACTGTTCTCACAAAACACGCTTACAGGATAACTGCCTGCAATAAATATCATGTGAATCCATTTTATCTTAAACCAGGAGAAAGTTACAGTTTGAAGTCAGTCAGTAGTCCTCTGCAGACCATGTGACTTTTGAGACTTGAAACCTCATTTATATTTTTCCAATATTGACCTGCAATTAATGATCATAAATCTGTGAAACCTTGGTGTGTAAGTCACGAGTACGTTTCCACCATCGGTGACTCGCTGTCCACTCAGAGCAGAGGAGCAGGAGACGATGCCTCCCGCTGTGCTGCGTTTTTGGTCGTCCATCCTGAGCGGTGGACTCCAGGATGGGACCCCTGCTGTGGCCCTTCTCCTGGCTTTTCTTTTGCCCCGTGCTGTCGGCCTGGAAGCATGTCCAGCTGTCCCATCATTCTGTCAGCGCCGATGTCTCCCTCAGCCCCAGATTAAAAACGGCAAAGGGGCCGCCAGGAAAAGTGGCTTGCCCCGTCTCTCAGGACTTATGTCAAAAATGCTTCAATCCTCAGGTAATTTGCTACAGTCTGGGATCCTTTCACTATTACTTCAAAGAGCCTCACAAAGAGAGGGAAAGAGAAAGAAATGAAAGGGAGGAAAAATGATCTTTAGTTGTGGGTAGTGACAGATCTACATTCTTGAGTATTGACATGCGATCTGAGTGAGGAGTCCTCGTCTTCTCCTGCAATCCTTAAATCTGACTGATAAAACGCGCCGTGTCCATGGCCTGTCTTCCAAAATAGATCATAGTCAAACAAACTGACTCAACTCCAGAAGAATTCACTGCAACTCCTGTACAAATAGACATCATAGCAGACAGAGAAATGCTCTTTCTATTGTTTCAAGGCTTACAAAAGCATTTTGTCAAACAGTTTATCATGGGGATTTTTTTTTTTTTTTTTGCATTCGACACATGAGGATTTGAATAACATCTACATCTAAGGCATCTACTTGCATCTATAAATAGATGTAAGTGCATTTATTTAAGTGTTGGATTTAATCTTAGTCCTGTTCTCTGTTATTGGACTTAAAAACATTATCAGGGATGGACAGATACTGAATGAGGAAACAGGAAATGTTATATTTAACTTGGTAAACTTCAGAGGAATGACTTATTTATGTCACAAATGACTGAATCCGGAAGAATCTAGCTAAATTAATCAAAAACCTGAGTAGTAGATGTTCCACAGGATCCAGCTCTCCTGTGGGACCTCTGAACTACATGGAAGTGCAGCTCACTCCGTTTTTGTGTTTGCTTTGTCTGTGCAGGCGTTCGATGAAAGCGTCTGCCACTGGCCTCGTCTCAGCATTTGAAATTTTTGAAATGCATCACCACAAAGGTATTCCGAGCTCCTCAGCAGGCCATGACAAACCTGTGACATCTCCACCGCGTCTCAGGTTTTCTCCAAATTGGGAATGCATGGGCTCATTCATGGCAAACAAAAACAGACATTAAAGAGTGTAACTGGATCGGCTCTAATCAGCATGCCCTGAGAAAATCCCAAGGAGTTTTCAGCCACTGTCAGGTCACTCCAAAAGATGATCCCTTTCCCCATTAATTATGTTCTGCGCCGCAGCAATTTTCCTCTCCAGCTGGAGCAATTCTGCTTTCATACGTCGGTGCAGGACCGTCGAAACATTTCAGGGTGACAGTGTGGAGAATTCAACTGACTGTGATGGACCTGCCCTCTCATTTCCCTGACAAAGAACAATGAACACATCATAAATAATGACACTTGTAGAAAGAAGTTCAGAGCAAAAAAGGAGGAAAGGGAGAGAGAGAAAAAACCATTATCCCAAGACATGTTCCATCATGTGATGAATTCTGTTTTGTCAAGGCAAATCTTTCAGTGCCTCACTGCTCAAATATTCAAAGCTTGTAATATTGATCATCAGATGTAGAGTGGGTTAAGCACTGAGAGATGGAGGGTTAGAGAAGCGGAGGGTTTTGATCATGCATCTGTAGTGGGAGCTCTCAAAGACATCCCTATTTACCCCCCTCCCTTTATTACCCCCACAGTGAGAGGCAGTGCTGGGATGGAGATCAGACGGGCCATGCTGGCTCAATGCAGCCCCCTGTTGGTCAAAGCTGCTCCTGACACTTCAATGCATCAATGTCTGGAATTAAAGATCTGACTCTGACACCTGTCTGTGAATGTCTTTCAGCAGATCAATAATGTTTAATCTAAATCTATAATGTCACACCGTCCTTTGTTATTTGTGTGTGTGTTTTGTGTTGTTATTCTGGATTTGCGAAATAACTTAAATGATAAATTACTTATGTAAAAGCAGTGAAGTAAGAAGTAATATTTTTGCAGAAGTAGGTTTATAACAACACATGACATGTAAATGATCAAGTAAAGTACCACAAATTTCTGCTCAAACACACTTCCTGAATGAATAAACTGTTGTTTCATCCATCATCATTTACTGACACTAAATGGTGACGGATGAAAGGCCAGTTCAACTTCAGTGTCGCAGCTGTAGAACACAGAATTAATAATATTACAGTCAGAGCTGTGTAGAAACTTTAAAGAAATATACAATTAACTCATAAAGTAATTATTAGTTCATTTGTAAAAAAAATAAAATAAAAACAACGCTCTGAAATAAATTAGTGTTAACTCATCTTCACTATTACAATCAACATCTGATGCTGTCAGCAGCAACAAAGCAGATCAGGAAGGGAGAAACTTTATTGCACTGTTTGTTCAGAGCTTATTGATGGATTTTTAGATTCCTGGGGTCTTTTCCAGAAAGCCGGAGTCTAAATCTGAGCTCTGATCGGATTCACTCTGAGATCTGAAACAGAATTTGTTCATCCTGAGTTAAGCACTTGCGATGACAATGAAAATCCATCATCAATGGAGCTCTAATACTATGATTCACCAGAAAAAAAGAGATCAACATACATCAACCCCCTGGAGGTAGAGGTGTTAGGTTTTCTCCATTTCTTGAAACTTTAATTACATTCCAAAAAAAAAATATGGAAAAATCTCCAAACCTCATGACATTTTTTCACAACAGAATTTCATTTCTCCTTCGTTTCATCAAATTGCAGATATCTTAGTACTCAATGTCTCAGTACATCTTCGTTAAGTACAGGTCTCCTGCATTTAACACAATTTCCTAGTGAAGACATCTTGCTGATCTAAACTGATGTCTGTTTGTTCTCCCCATACCATAATTCACTTCAATATTTGAGTCATCACATGGACAAGAGTTTGTGAAGAGCATAGAGTATTGTGAAACCATGAATACCTCTTTCAGCCGCAAGAGGGCACAAGCCAGTGTCTTATTGCACCGGTCCCAATCCTGGATAAATACAGAGGGTTGTGTCAGGAAGGGCATCCGACGTAAAACTTTTGCCAAATCAAAGATGCGAATCAAACCTATGACTTCCATACCAGATCAGTCGAGGCCAGGGTTAACAACGACCGCCATAGGCGCTGTTCATTTACAGGGTGCCGGTTGGAAATTGGACTACTGTTGGTCGAAGGAGAGGAGGAAAGTGTGTTCATAGGAAGAGAGAGAAGAGGAGCCCCAAGAGTATAGGACTGAGAGTAGGGACATTAAATGTTGGAACAATGACAGGAAAAGGTAGAGAGTTGGTTGACATGATGCAGAGGAGGAAGGTAGACATACTGTGTGTCCAGGAGACCAGGTGGAAAGGTAGCAAGGCTGGAAGTTTAGGAGCAGGGTTCAAGTTGTTCTATCATGGTGTAGATAGGAAGATAAATGGAGTAGGAGTTGTCTTGAAGGAGGAGTTTGTTAGGAATGTCCTGGAGGTAAAAAGAGTGTCGGACAGAGTGATGAGTCTGAAGCTAGAAATAGAAGGTGTGATGTTCAGTGTTGTTAGTGGGTATGCTCCACAGGTAGGCTGTGAGCTGGAAGAGAAGGAGAAATTCTGATTGGACTTTGATGAAGTGATGCAGAGCATACCTAGAAGTGAGAGAGTTGTAATTGGTGCAGACTTTAATGGACATGTTGATGCAGGTAACAGAGGTGATGAGGAGGTGATGGGCAGGTTTGGTATCCAGGAGAGGAACGCAGAAGGACAGATGGTAGTTGACTTTGCAAAAAGGATGGAAATGGCTGTAGTGAATACTTTCTTCCAGAAGAGACAGGAACATAGGGTGACCTAAAAGAGTGGAGGTAGGAGCACACAGGTAGACTACATAATGTGTAGACGATGTAATCTACACACCACCTTCTCCCAGCAGAGAAGCACCTTCAGCGGCAGACTGCTGTCACACAGCACCTCCACAGGGAGGCTGAGGTAGTCCTTCGTACCCTGTGCCATCAGGGGGTACAATGACTCTCTCAGGAGGAGCGGGGGGGAGGTTGCGAGGTCAGCACGGGGTTGATTGGATTTTATTTTATTTTATACTGTTTATATATACAGTATATATAAAAAACATTTTTAATTTTTAAACAAAAAATCTTTAAATTTTATAGTGTTTATATTTTAATTTTACACTGTTTATATTTTTATGTAATACTGTTATATTTTTTAATCTTACACAGTTTATTTTTTAATTTTATAGTGTTTATATTTTAGTTATAGTTTAGTATATAAGTCCTGTTAGTGCTGCATGTGTCTTTTAGTGTAGGGAGCGGGAATCGAACCGCCGATCTTTGAAACATTGGACGACCTGCTCTACCGTGCGCTCTACCACGGAGCCACTGCCGCCCCAAGTTGAAGCTAGACTAAGGGCAGAAGTGAGTATTTGTGAGCAGCACTATGGTTTCTTGCCAAAAAGAGTACTACAGATACAGTATTTGCTTTGAGGATGTGTATGAGGACTGTCAGAAAGTGGTGAGGTGTGCTGTAGGTGTGACAGAGGAGTTCAAGGTGGAGGTGGGACTGCATCAGGGATCAGCTCTGAGCCCCTTCTTGGTCGCTATGGTGATGGACAGGCTGACAGACGAGGTTAGATAGAAATCTCCATGGACTATGATTTTTGCAGATGACATTGTGATCTGCAGTGAGAGCAGGGAACAGGTGGAGGAGAAGCTAGAGAGGTGGAGGTTTGTCCTGGAAAGGAGAGGAATGAAGGTTAGCCGCAGTAAGACAGAACCAAAACCTCTAACATGTGCTGTCCCTCTGATGTACTCGATGTCTGTGTAGGTTCTCAGTCATCCAGGTCACGGTTATCCAAAAGCTCTTGAGTCGATCCACTGGGCGTTAAGAAAGTTCTTGAAGACGTTTCGTCTCTCATCCAAGAGACTCCTTCAGAACTGTAGGTAGTTGGTGTGAGAGAAGAGGATGCAGAAGACAGGGTTAGATGGAGGGAAAAGCTCAAAAGAGAAGAAGACCCTCAGAGTGAAGATCCCATCCTCTTTGACCCAACTCCAGCTGTGGTTATCCAGGACATGAGGTACCTGAGCTCACAGGAAGTGACTCAGTGATTGCGTGGAAAATGGCAGTTATAGCACTTGAAGACATGTGGCCAGCAGACGTAACCAGGTGGAGATTTGTGGACCCATCTGGAGAACTGAAACAAACGCTGAACAAACCTCACGAAAAAACTGAATCTTTTTCGGTGACATCGATCAGATGTTGAGTGACCTCCAGAGCAAGGAGTCACACTCTCTGGTCCCCTTTACCATTGTTGTCCATCTGGTTGGAGACCTCACAGGCTATCTCCCCTGAAGACGCTCCCGGACCCTGGTCATTGGGGACTCCATCATGAGGCATGTGCGCATGAGGGGGCCAGGGCGGCCCAGAGCCGCAGGAGAAAAGGATTATTGTCCACCCAGGAATGAACGATGTCGCCAGGCAACAGTCCGACCCTTTAAAGCAGTGGTCCCCTAACTAAGGCCCGTGGGCCAGATCGGCCCACTTCTACATTTGGCACGGCTCCCTTAACAGTACCAGAAAAATGCAGTAATTAAGCCCAGTTTAATATTTTGAACATAGTGAATGTCCTAACTTGTGTTTTTCTTTATTCACTTGGATAGTTTGATCCTTGATTGATGGAGTTCTGTGGGTTTCATAACCTGACAAATACAATAGAGCAACAAGCAAACATTTTTTCTGTGCAACTGTAATGTTTGTAGCTTGAATGAGTAACAAATTCACTTATTTAACATTAAGGAGTAGTTACATTTATTTTACATTACACTGAGTTACATTTAGTTACATTAAGAAGTTCCATCTGCCCCTTTTAGGACAGGCATTATACTGATGTGCCCCTTGTTAAAAATGAGTTTGTCACCCCTGCTGTAGAGCATTACGCTCAGTATCAGAGGTCTCTACTCGATGTATGAAGACGTAACAGGTGATTGGTGTAGAGGAATCTTACATTCCTCCCCTCATTAAAAATGTGATTTTTAGGTGACAGGAGTCAACCAGACGCTTGGGCTCCATTTACTCAGTGCATCATATCGATTTCCACACATTATATAGAACCTTCATCTGAGACAGAGCGAGAAGACAAAGCTGTTCAAGGACTGTAATACAGTAAAAACTCCTAGTTCCCTCTGACCACATTACTTTGAATTAATCATGAATTAAGTCTGTATTCATATCTTATCAGTGTGATTCACACGTTTTATGAAAAACCCTAAAAATGCAGGATATAATTTGCTACGTTTCACTACAACCTTTGTGCAAACAAAATGCACAATAAAAAAGATGAATAAAAAAAAAACCGGAATACTAATTAAAAAAAAGATAAAAATCTTAACTTCTTACAAGGTTAAGATGAAGGATCTTATTAACCTATTAAAGACATTTTAGTGGAATATTTTTTAATAAGACCTGGGAAAGGAAGGCCTTCTTTCTACAGCATGTATTTTACATCAGCAATACGAGACTAACACAGTCTATTAGAACAGGACTGTATTTAAGGTTCTCAGATTCTCCTGTTCTTCTTTCAGAACCTAAGGGACATGGAATGTACTCTAGAATCAAACCATATTTCTGATGATGTTTTCTTTTCTGATATATGACATGTCTCTAAAGGGTCTATGATTAATTGTTTAAAGGTAAGTGAACAGTTACGTGAAGATAAAAACCCAAACAAAGATGGAGCTCAAAAATGAATTTTATTACAAATCAAATGAGAAATATAAACACTTTTAATGATATGTACACTATACATCCCTGCTGTGTTCGGTCTTCGTCCTGCAGATGCTGCTCGTCCCCCGCTGGCTCTGCTGCTTCCACGTCGTTTCTGGTCGTCTCACTCAAAACCAGGGTCTCCACATGGCTGAGGAAGAGTTTGATGGAGCCTCCTCCCTCTGTGGAGGGTGTGGAAGGGTTCTCGACACGGTGAGAGGTGGGCAGAGGAGGCCAGGAGGCCCAGCGTGATGAAAGACAGTGGGGGAGACACTAAAGAGGGAGGTGTTAGAAGACAGAGGTGACAGGCTGGGGGGGAAGGAGAAGTGAGAGGCAAATGACGGGAAGGAAGGAGAGGTGGCATATGGGGAGAAAGTGGGAGAGAGCCAAGGAGAGGGAGGAGGAGACAGATAATCGTGACACGGTGTGGAGCAGGCATGAGGCTGGAACGGGGAGTGTGACGGGAACAGCAGCTTCGGAGACTCTTCTCTCCTCTCAGATGTGCAAATGGGCTCTGCAGCAGCTGCGTGCAGTCGTTTGGTCGCCTCGGGTTCGGTCACAGCCGCCTTCTGGATGAAGTCTGGTCTTGCGTTGTGTGATAAGCGGCCCTCCGTGTGATGCTTCAGCCCCTCCATCAGCCCCATCCTCTGAGCCGGAGCCACTCTGTGCATGTAGTTGGTCAGCTGGGCCAGACACTGGTGGAATCCTGCGCTCTCCATGGCGACCACAGAGGCACTGGACACCGGCTGGATTAACTCTGGAGCAGGAGTCTTCATGTGACTAACGGTACAGCCTGCAAGGAAGAAGAAGAATCCACGGCCAGGGATAAAGAGCGTTGGACTAAAACGGCAGAAAGAGGAGGTTTCGATCAATAAACGTCACGGTGAATGAGATCGTTTCTCAGACTAACCACTGTTCAGGTTCTTCCCATCTGCCCAATTTTGAAGAAATTCCACAGCCAAGTCAAGGATCTCTGCTTTCTCAATTTTAGGGTTCTGTAGCCGCTGTGGATGGTAGCAGTGAAACGGGGAGAAATACAGTCCATCATTTAAAGTTTACTGTCCTCTTACGGTATGTGGAGAAGCTGGGTGTGATTTTCTGGACATGACTCACTGGGTCAGAAGTAAGTTTCAACAAAAGACTTCTCAGTTGTGCAAGACTTTGATTTATTCGATCTCTCCTCTTTTTCTCCACAACTGGTTTCAGATGCTAGAAAGAGATATCATATCAATTTTTTACAGTTTATAAATAAGTGTACTGGGACACTTTTACACACTGGGACACTTTTTTTTTTTTTACGCTGGGACACGAACACACATATGCAGAATAAGCATATGTTGGGGAAAATTATAATGACTATAATCAATAAAGCTGGATAATACAGCTTACCCCCGTGGGGGAAAAAATCCTCTTGCTTGTCATATTTGCAGTTAAAATATTAGAATTCATTCATCAGCTGGTAGTTTATTAAATCCTATTAGCTTCAAATTGGGTCTCTTTAAATTATTCATTCATTCATCGTCTACCGCTTCATCCGCTGTGGCGGGTCGCGAAGAGTTGGAGCCTATCCCAGCTGGCTTAGGGCGTGAGGCGGGGGAAACTCCGGGCGCGACGCCAGTGCATCACGGAGCCACACAGAGACACAGACAAGCACACACACACAGACACACACACACACACACACACTCACTCCTACGGTCATTTTGGAACGGCCAATCAACCTGAAGTGCATGTTTTTTTGGAGAATAAATTAAATTCTTACCCTTTTTCTACTCCTACCATCTTCCAGACGGGGGTCTTGCAGTTTCCTGGTCATGTTGTCCAGAGTTCGATCCGCAGCTCAGTGCCCGGCCTCCGGTGGCTGCAGGGGGTTTATAGACCAACTACTGCCCGCCTCTGATTGGCTGACAGGTGCGAGTGACGTCGACACATCGGAAATGACTTTAGTTTTGTTATACTGTAGAATAAAAGAATAAAGAATAGCATTAAATAAGTAAAGGTAATGGGATTTAAAATGAATTAGTGTTGAAGTTATTTTTTTATTATTTAATTTATTGTAAAATTTTCAGTCTGTCGCTGATTTTTTTTTTAAAAAACTTTATCAAACAAATTAATTCCGCCTGTTTATTTAGCATCAGCAGCATGTCATGTAGCTGCAGTAGAAGTGTGGACCTCTCTCTTCTCTTATATTATTTGTCGTATTATTTCATTGTTCTGGATGAGGAGCCTTTAAATGACCCCTCAGTCAGCAGACAAACGCGCTCCATCAGGTGAGAAGATGGGAAACTTGTGTTTTTCTCGTGGGAACAGACGTGAAGTGAGAACCTGAGCAGATGAAGACTTTTATGATGTGTGAGGCATCGAGGCTTTGTACTAAAACCACCAAACGCTGAGCGGCTCTGTTTGGGACATGGAGACGTGTGGCTTCACCTCCAACAAGTTCAAACATTTATTATGCAGATAATCTGATGTCAAAATGCGTTAAACCGGTATTTATAAATCTAGATGTGGGGTTTAAACTAACCAGCAAACGGAGCGGATCACTCCTGTGATGGGTGTGAGGAAGTGTGAGGATGATTATCACGTCTGGGTGTTAAGTGTGCGCCGCTCCTCTGCCTGGTGTCTGATGTTTGGGCTTCACACGGGAGCCCAGTTGGTGGACACACACACACACACACACACACACACACACACACACACACACACACACACACACACACACACACACACACACACACGCATCAGGCCTTTTTCATTCAACATTTTGAGTCTTTGTGGACGACACACTCGAAGAGTCAGATTATTAGAAGGGTACGGTTCGATTCTCAGACACCATGGAGCAGATTATCACAGATTAGTTTCTGTCTCAGGCTGAAACGAACACTATAGGATTTATTTACGGGGCGGGTCCACGTGTCTTACATCACACACACACACACACACACGCACACACACACACGCACGCACACACACACACACACACACACACACACACATTCCAAAGAGATGGCGGGAGATATCTAAATACATAAATCGTATTTACAAAAACCAATTATATTTTTACTTATAACCCCATCAGAGTCCTGTAAAACCCGGACTATATGACTGATAGGATGAATAAGAGAACTGTCACTCAAAGCGGGTTTCCATGGTGACCAGAGTGATGGTTAAGCCTCCACTAATCGCCCCCTCTTTGAAACGGAAGTATCACTGCCTGTGAAAGGCTTAATCTACGGGATCCCCGTGATCCGATCATCCCGGTGTTATCACCCACTCCTGAGCCCATTATGAGGATCAGACTGACCGGAGGAGCAGCGTGGACAGACCCACGGTCACCGCAGCGTGGACAGACCCACGGTCACATCACTCAACTTTAGACTCAAATATTGGAGGACTCTCACGGGTTCCCGGGGGGGGGGGGGGTAGTGTGCCTCTGCATTCAGCCCCACCCTCTGAGGATCAACACCATTCTTATTCATGGCCTGATGTGAAAGGCGCGATTTGGCTCCGAGCTCAGGCGATGACGTAGTGATACATGTGTGTGTGTGTGTGTGTGTGTGTGTGTGTGTGTGTGTGTGTGTGTGTGTGTGTGTGTGTGTGTGTGTGTGTGTGTGTGTGTGTGTGTGTGTGTGTGTGTGTGTGTGTGTGTGTGTGTGTGTGTGTGTGTGTGTGTGTGTGTGTGTGTGTGTGTGTGTGTACATTTTGATTTTGATCTTTAGGTAAAATATAGACTGACTGAAAACAAAGCCTCACTTTCACGTGGCCTTAAGAAGTTGAGACTATTTATTTATTTATTCAATTACTTACTTAGTAGTTGTTGTTTTATTTGTTATTCCTTCACTTTAGCATTTTCTGTGAAAGCCTTTTGGAAAATAAATTAATTTAGACAAGAAACTAAGTAAAACATGAGGTACTCATCTGTCCCTGCGTGATCCTTGTCTTTCTTACAACCCATGGAAAGTAATGGAATTGAAATCTGTAAAGTCCACTCTGCTCCACTGCAAATCAGTGACAAATATTGTGTCTTTAATTCCACTACTGACGAGATACCAATTTTTCCCTTTAAAAAAAACCAACACTTTTATTTAAACAGGTAAGTCAATTGAGAACCAATTCTCATTTTCAATAAAGACGTAGAGGTCCATCCAGTGAAATCACTTCTCAAATCCGTTGATTTGGAATGTTTGTGATGAACTAAATTAGTGACTTTCTCCATGTGTTAAAATCCTCCAACTTCTAAACTAAATCATTTCAACCGAGGGCTGCGTCGCATGGAAAGTTGATCACCAGGAAATATTGGATTTTTAGGACATATATATATATATATATATATATATATATATATATATATATATATATATATATATATATATAGTACACATAATGATGCAGTAGATTATTGTCTTATAGGGTTTTTCATCTAAACATGTCCTAAGAATCAAACTTGTCCTAAAATCCTCTGTCCATGAGAATATTTAAAGTAACTAACTGTGACATACAGGCTCACAGAAATGTTTGTGTAACAATGGAAGAGACGTTCTATTAAATAATGAAGTACTTTCGATACTTAAGGTAAAATATTTTCAACTCGTAGCTTTTATTTTGAACAAATACTTCTTTAACTTCCTTTACTTCTAAACATTTTAAACCACTATGCTGTAGGTAATTGGAAGGGTTTTTTTTAAATAATTTTGGTTGACTTTAAATTTAAAGTAATCGAAAATACTGTATGTGATGACCGCCATGAGGTGTTCCTGTCGTCAGGGAACACGTCCGGACGCACTGCGCGTCCTGAGCTCATCCGCTCGCTTTTATCCCCTCCGTCAAGGCCGCGCGCTGCTGAGGGACCGGGGGGCGTGTCCCATGTGGGCGGGGCTATCCGTGGGCGAGGTAACAAATTGCAATGAGGACGCAGCTGTTCCATTTTAATTTGGCATTCATTCTAATCCCAATCCCCCTCCAGCAACTTCTTACAATGAAGACTTTACCTTCTGAGTCCCGCGAAGAGCGAGGCGTGAGAAAGGTGATCCTGCTGCAGTGATCCCCGTGAAAAGTTTCCACGGTCACCATCTAGTAATATGTTTTTTGTGTTGTGATCTTTTATAGGTATCCAAACCCCAGATGGAGAAACGCAGACGAGATCGGATCAACGACAGTCTGGAGAAGTTACGACTCCTGATGGTGGACAACACCCAAGATGAGGTAAAAAGAAAAACCCCGCGCATCACGCATTTCACGCGTGATTCAAGTAAACAAACATAATAAAACACATTTATTTCTTCACTCAGAACATGAAGAACCCAAAAGTGGGGAAGGCAGAGATTCTGGAGAGCGTTGTCGAATTCCTCAAGACAGAAAAGGATGTGGGGAAAGGTCAGCGCGCCGTGAAGAAAGCCCAGCCCACGGAGCAGAGACCGTTACGCGTGGCCGAGGACAGCTACCGGGAAGGCATGAAGTCGTGCATGCTGAGGGTCAGCCAATTCATCGCCACCAAGAGCCAGGAACTGATGGAAGCCGGTGGGGATGCGGGCCAGGCCTCTCCTCCGGAGCCCAAGGCCCACTCGTCGCCCCCTGTGTCCGTCCGCAGGGCGCTGATCCCGGCTGCTGTGGGGGGTTGTGTCGCTGCTTCTCCTCCAGGCCTGATCTCACATGACGGGATCGGCCATTCATACCTGACCCAGGTGCAGCGTCACCACTACGACCCCCACAGGATGTTCTCACCTACATCTGCCGCCCCCATGCCCCTCAGTGATCCCTGGAGGCCGTGGCCGCAGTGACGGGGCTTTTACGTTTTGGCTATACTATGAATGAAGGACTGAAAAAAAAAAATCTATTTTATTAATTTTTCTGTTTTTTTTCTGGTTTATACAGGGGGCAATCCCCCCACCATTATTTTTGCGTTTTTCTATTTCTTCTTGTTCCTTTGCTTTGTTTGGCTTTAATTTACTTTAAACTGATAATTTCCTTTATTGTGTAAAACATTTTTTGCTTGATCAAGTTTAGATTTTTATAATTCTTTGATCTGAGGGCTCTTTTTAGTCTATTTGGGACACGGTAATGATGTCTGCTGTGCTTGTTGAATCCAAATAAAGGAACCTCTCCCTTATCTGATTCCTGATCATTTCACTTCTACAGAAGCCAATTTGTTGTGAATGCGCGTCTCTAAAGCGCGGGTTTCACACGTACGTTATCAGTGATAGGGCTGCTGAACAGGAGTGGGGGGTCGGCTGTTGTGTTTTCAAATGCAGATGCTCATTATCACACTGGATGGAATCAGAACACTCGGTGTGGCAGCAGCCGATGGAAGGACCCGGTTTCAGAGTCGAAACCGGTTTATGTAACAGTAGTGCCCCCCCTTCCCCCCAGTAAGACATCATGGGGGGGGGGGGGGGGTTCCAGACTGGATGGGACCAACGGGGTGACATGTTGATGGCCCAATATGCATATCTGTAAAAGCATGAAAGGAGTCCACCCCCCACTGATGAGAGAAACCCCTACCCTGACTTGGAGTGCGATCTGATCAGGAGTCAGGGTGTGTTAGGAGGTTAAATGGTCAAAGTAACTCTAAAAATAAAAGCAAAAAACAGTTCAAATAAAATGTAGAATGAAACGTGTGTGTGTGTGTGTTTCATTTCAAAAACGAACTCGTAAAAATTGTTGATGTGAAATAAAGTGCTCCTGACTGAAAGTCACTTATCCGGGAAAAGTTGTTTTTCAAATGCGCAGAATGTTGAGAAATATTTAAAGAGACTTCTCAGAATAACAAATTTACATGATAGGTAGATGGATTTTTGATTTTTAAAAGCACGCAAAATAAAAGAGATTCACGCAAAAATGAATTCACATTCAATAACAGATAATAGTATAAAAATAAACGAACCTATAAACAAAATATAAATACTGTAAATTAAACTAACCAATGACTGAACAGAAGTTCCTCACTCAACACGGAACATAAGACATAAACTTCCTATCGTAGATAGATAGGAAGTTTAAAATCACTCCATTGTTTCTTATGTGTTTAAAACCAAGAAAGAATTTAATTTATTAAATGTATTAATCGCGAGGGAAATTCCGTCAACAATCCAGATTATTTCTTTTTTGGTCGATTGTTTGGTTAATTGTTAATAGTTTAAATAATTTCTCCTCGGGATAAATAAAGGTTCATCCATATCATCTGTTTTGCAGAAAATCAAGTTTCATCCCGAATTTTTTAAAAAATAGTCAGGCTCCATCCTCATCATAGTCAGGCGTTTTGTTCGGTAGATGATTGTAATCTGAATTAAGTAATTGATTTACTATCAGAGGATTGATCAGGGAAGGAAAAGGCCTGATGAAGCGCATTTCTTACTGGATGTGTGAAGATTTAATGAGAATATTTTTCCATTAAAATCCTGTTCGGCGGTCCAGTGGGTGAATTTCTTCTGATGGTCTGAAGACGTCCTCCAGTCCAGCAGGTGTCGGTCCACTGAGGATCTCAGCAGGATGCTCTCTTGTTCAAACATCCCTGGAGAAAAACCCCACGGGAATAAGTAAATCAAAGAGAGAGGAAAAGAATTAGTTTAAGGTTTAATCTGAGATCAAAATGAGGATTAGTCTAAATTAAACAATTGGATTGATCCAAAAGTCGGAGAGACTGTTTATTTAAATACAAACAGAAAAGAAGATCAATCCCAGATAATTATAAATCAATTGAAATAGGAAGACTTTTGTTCGGGTTGCTGCTGAATATTTAAATCAGCTCTTATTTCTGGACCTGTTAGTTTCGTCACATCAGCGCCAGCTTCATAAACAGGAAGTAACCAATCAGTGATCGATCAAACATGACACAGTGATCGAAACGAACCAGGATGTTTTCTATAAGATGATTGTATTCCCTGTGTCCTGATGCAGATGTTCCATCAGAGGATCCGGATCGACCCACTCCAGACGCTCCAGCAGCCACGCTCTATGGAAACAGCTGTAATGACGTCACACCTCAGCTGTGAACGCGTTTGGCGCAATCTGCGCGCCATGGGGGGGGGGGGGGGGGCAGGCACGTGTGCAGTGTTATTATCCCGCGTGTCTGGAGTGATGGGCGTGACACGCGAACTTGGATTCATTCTGTGGAATGAAACGTGTCAGTCATTCATGTTGTCACAGGATGAGTGAATAAACCTGTTAAACGTGAATTTTCATTTATTAAATATTGGTTCTCATGAATTTTCTTGGTGTTAGTAAAAAAATACAAATTAAAACACCACAGTGATCCTACATGACACAAACACCTATTATCTGATCAATCAGAAAAGCTTAAGGCTTCCAGTTCAGATGGTTTTGGGGTTCAGAGCCTTCAGTAATCTGGGTTTGATTATTCATACTGCCTAAACCCTCCGCTGGTGGGTCACACCGGGACCTTCACTGAGAACAAAGCCACACTGCTGGGCTTTTCTTCACCGCTGGCCGTTTGGGATGTCAGTGACTGGACAACATCTGTTCCAGCAGCCTCCAGCCTGCCCCCGCAATCAGACCAGAAACAAAAACGTCCCATATATGAAAAACATGTTTATTAGGAACAACAGGCAAGTTACAGGAATAATGCTGCAAATGAACCCCAAGACACAAGCAGAGTTGAGTTACTGCCTGGGGTTCGCGTTCACTGGTGATGCGGGTGTGTCCGCTGCAGCTGGATCTCTGGTCAGACTTTACCCACGGGGAGGCCCTGAGCTCTCTGGTACTCCTGCTGCAAACTGGACAAGACTTCTCGTTGATGCTGGCCCTTCTTGTCCATGTCATTCAGCAGCGTGTCGTACCTTTGTCTGTCATAAAAGGGGGGAGAAAAAGAATAATTTAATCAAGAACGCCACCATGAAACGCATTTGACCACATTCAGGTTTCAAAAAATCCATTGGTGAAAATGAGAATGAAATGATCGATTCTGATTACATCACAAATGAAAAACACCTAAAACTACACATGTGAGGTCCCATCCTGTTGGTCCTGAAGTCCGTTAAGGTGCTTACTTTGCATACTGTCTCCACAAATAAGAGCTGTGTGCTCCTGTAACCTCAGGGACAGAACAAGCGCCAGCAGGAAAGCTCCATTATTCTTCATCCTACAAAACTCTACATGTGAGTATGACAGCACGGCTGAATCATACTCCAAAAACCAAAATGACCCTTTTATAAATGCTGTCATCAGATGCCATCACTGTCCTGCTGCTTTTAAAGACTACAGACCGCATGTGCGGGATATTTAGGACACACTTTTCACAGCTGATGAAGGCGGGGGAAATAAAGTGCTTGATACACCTCTGATTTTGTAAGTTTTCCCACTTATGAGGAATGGAGAGGTCGGAAATTTTCATCCTAGCTACACTTCAAATGGACCTGGTTGATCCACCTGAAGAGAGCTGGGAGGACGGTCTGAAAGGTGGCGTTGTGGGGTAAACCCTGCAGCGTACGCCAGGTCCCCCTGCTCAGACCAGCACATGTTCAGGCCCATCTTCAGTGGGATAATCCAGAGGAATGAGAGGTCATGTGGTCAGGTGAGACCACAATAGAACCTTCTGGTATAAAGTCATTATGTCTAGAGGAGCAAGAATGACCTAGAACCCCAAGGAGGGGAAAACATCTTTGGTGGTGCTTTTCTGTGAGGACTGGATGACTGCACCTAGTGGATGGGAGAACGGATGGGGCCGTGGATCCCAACATCCTCCTTCCCTCAGTAAGAGCACTGAAGATGGGTCGGGGCTGGCATCGACCCAAAACACAGAGCCAGGGCAACAAGGAGTGGCTCCATGAAAAACACCTCAACTTCCAGGAGTTCCCTAGCCCATCCACAGACCTGATATATAGGTAATTGTAAATAAACACAGCTTCAGTGACTCACATCTCTCCGTTGATGTACTCCAGCCTCTTTGTGACAGTCACTTTAGCCTCATCCAGGTCTTGTTTCACTAATACTGGGCCGATGAGTTTATAAACTGTGTTTGAGTTATCCAGCAGATCCAACTCCTGTGAAGACAGATATAACATATTTAACAAAAAACACTCTTAAACAAGCTAACCACGCCTTATAAAAGGAAAGGAAAGTGTTGGTTACCTCTTTGACGATGCTGTTCTCCGTCAGCTGCGTCTCCAGCTTCTGTCTGGCTGACATGCTTTTGCTAATATCTAAACAGACATTCATTAGTCAGTAGAGGTAATAATAAATTTACAATCTGTCTGACTTATAAAAATAAAAATAAAAAATCACTCTAATAGCATATATGAATTATAAAACATTAATTTAGCCTATGGCTAGCTCTCCTAGATCAACCAGGTCCTAGCATGGTTAGTTAGCTCCTCACTACAGTAGAGCACACTAGCTCTACGGAGAACAACGCTGATAGTGGACACGTACCTTTTTGAATCTGTGTATATTTGTCTAATTCTGCTTTCAGTTTCTTTTGAACGCCGTCTGCCATGTTGGTGTCTTATCAATGTAGCGTTGTAGACCAAAATAAGATGCTAAATATACTTCTGACATGAAGGCTCTGCGTTAGCTTACAGGAAACGGAAGCTTCGCAACGGATTTTCTATGATCCTTTCAAAATAAGAGCCCAAGTCATTCATTCAGGAAACACGAATGAAAGTAAGCGTTAATACTCCAAACAGTATGGGTATTTCAAATTGGTTTGAAATTTACTTGCTGCATGTATTCTGTACACGTGTAAATATATAGTACAGGTGCATTTATATGTCTGTTATTTTTTAATCGATGGCCGTGTTCTGCCTCTATGTGTCGTGTTTTTACGACATCGCTTTACGACACTCAACGAACTAATGTCTCTGATTCAAGATGGCGTCGTCGTTCTGGAAAGGAGTTGTCGGCGTAGGACTTTTTGCTTTAGCCCATGCGGCGTTTTCGGCGGCACAGCGTGAGTGTAATTTCGGGGACTGACAAAAACACCCTTCACTGTTTTTTTAATCTCAACATAATGTGTTTATCACGAAGTAGGTTAGTAATACACGGAGTTGGGCCTTGCCTTTCTGGCTAGCATCATGCTAACCAGGAGCTAGCTTAGCTTCGCCCTTTCAGACTCATTCGTAGGTTTAAATGTTGCGTTGAATGGAATGCGTTTTAAAGATGGTCAAATGCAGATTCGTGCATTTTTGCAGCTTAGCTGACTTCAACTCCACAACACACAGGGAATTCATATTCAGTTGTTTGAAAACGAGTTGCTAAAACGAATTTCTCCTTCCAGATCGGTCATATATGCGGCTCACAGAGAAGGAAAACGAGACGCTACCAATTGATGTGAGTAACATTCAGGACATTACTGTCATTTTTAATGTTCATTATTTTGACAACAACCCCCTAAGACCTGCTAATATTATTCTCACCATTGGTGTTTGGCTTTATTTTTCAGATTGTTTTACAGACCCTGTTATCGTTTGTGATGACCTGTTACGGCATTGTGCACATTGCAGGGGAGTTCAGAGACATGGACGCCTCCTCTGAGCTCAAAAATAAGTAAGCTGGGTTATTCTGCTCACTCTTACTCTATTGATAATTATTTTCTCTTCAGCCACGTTGGAAGTAATGTCATAAATCATCTGTATTCTAACAGTACATAAAAGCAACTCCCCCAGAGTTGCTTTTGTGGCCAGAGTATCATGAGAACCAAATGCCTTGCCTCCTGTTATCTTACACACCGTGGACATCTTTAACAAGTATATTGAACCAAACATGAGCCATAAAAGATCGATAATGTTATAGAGTATTAAATAACTTATTCTAACAACAGTATAACAATAGGAAATCTACAAATATTACACATGCATGGTTTAACTGTAGAGTTCATGAGCAACATTCAGATTCAGGGAAAAGAACGATTTAGCAGCTGCTTACCAGTGTGTGCAGTATAAGATGAATAGCTGCATAATGACGAGAGATGATGGCACGATTTCCACGGAAGACTCGTACATCTGTCTGTTCAGCATGAGACACAATAGATTGACTCAAACACATTGTGTAGAAATTAGAATGAAAAAGTGAACCTTTATCACAATATCAGCAGAAATACTAAAATTCCCAGGATTTGGGGAGAATGATTGCAATTGACAAAATTCAGTTTGTAATCTTGTAAAACAAGAAAATTGTTTATCAGGTAATTAAAAAAAGGTCCTTGATGCTGGATATATAGTATCTAAAATATTGTGCTCATGCTCAATCTGAACATTGGTTTATATATATTTTTATAGCTCCTGATTATTAACAGATTCTGTGTTTCAAGTGCCCCAAACACAGCAGGTTATTACAACATGATCCTGGCACTGGGAATTAGATTATTCTAACGTATTTTTATTTTATACATTTGTTAAGCGTCAAGTAAGTGACAATTAAAAAAACCACTAGCACCTGTCTTGTAGAATTAATTCTCATTGTTCCAAACCGTATGTGTGAGATGTCACTGTGTGAAAGCAGTCACTTTCTTCAGGACTATGTTGAGAATGTGAAATGTCAGCTACAGTATGTCTTTATCCTTGTTTTTCCAGAACGTTTGATACACTGAGGAACCACCCATCCTTTTACCTCTTCAACCACCGTGGTCGTGTGCTATTCCACTCCCCAGAGGAGGAACCTTCCTCTGCATACAACCAGCAAGCTCTTCCCAATCCCATAAGGCTACGCAAACTGGAGCATTTGCACTGAGACTGGTCTCCCTGCCTGTAACATAATCAGATATGTTTCTGTTAGACGGAGGGGACAAAGTGAGAATTCATCTTCCTCTACTTTGTATTTGTAAATAAACTAATATGCTGTCCATTAAGGCATCTCCTTAGAAGTGGGTTCCACCATATTCAACACTGACTGTGCCAACCCTTCAATATTTCAAGCAAATTTGTTTGTATATAGATCATGTAACAGATTCAGAGTCTTAAGATACACATCCACATTTTTCTTGCCCTTTCTGAAATGGTTTGAGATACTCCCATCCGTGTCTTTTATATGAGGGACATAATGAAGTCTAATGGATTAGTTTCACTTCAACACGTCAGTCTTCAGCAGCTATCGGGTCAAGATTCTGTCAGCTGAAACACATTTTCATTCATGAATTTAGGACTTCTTGTTTTTATGATTTCCCAGAAGCACAGAAGTTAATTTCTACATCTTGTATGAACTAAAGAGTTTTGCATGACATGAAGTCAATGGAAGGAGAGATGTGAGAACAGAAATCACAAGGCAGCCGTTCAGATACTGTGAACACAAGTTGAAACGGGAAGAAATGGTACATTAGTTTGGGTGAAGTTTATTTTTCCTTCATTTGACATTTTGTTAAGATTCGTAAAGTTTTTAATTTAATAAAATGCATATTGATTTTACAAGGTGTCTGCATGTATTTTTTTTAATCCTATGTTCAGACTCTAGAATACTGCTTTTAGCAAGAGGGACCAGATCCCTGGTGTGAATGTAGGCGTACTGATAGTCCTCTCAGTCCTTCTCAGCCCTTTGTGGGAGACGAAAGTCTTATAGTTGTCATAAAAATGAGGTTTACCCGATGAGACCTACCTGTGTGACGTCACTGCTGCGCTGCTTCAGATTTCCAGCAGATGAAGTTCTCATATCGGCCTATAGGGGGCAGCAGAAGCTTTAACCTGCATGTTCAGGTTTAGCTACTGTTGCTGTGGCATTGAAACTTAATAGAGACTAATCATAAATGAAACTAATTCAGACGATTTCTGCTGAATGTATTGATCACCATGGATTTACTGAATGTCTTAAAACTGACATTATCAACCGACTTTTTCTGGTTAGATGTTTTACATCCTGTGGGTGAGCAACTCACTGAATGTACCAAGATAAAGTTCAGGATGACAAACAGATCTGACACGATTTACGTTATATAGCAAACTTTCTTCTTTATCAACATAAAAATTCAATAACTGTCCTGAAAAGACAGGAAACAACACTTGTGCACGTGTTGAGGTTTTGTAACATCACTTTCATGCAGACACAAAATACACCACACAACGAAATGTTTATTTTTGATTTATTTAAAAAGGAGTAAGTTAATAAAACTTTCTATTTCATATTTGTATTTAACAGCATACAAAATTGGTTTTAAAGAATTCAAAATATCTTTTGTACTCTGAAATAAACAAATTGACAAAAATAATCTCTATTCCTTATGAACATTAGAAAGTAGTGTACATCCGTCATAAAAACATGGAAAACAAGGGAGTGCTCACATGGGTTCATGTAACAGCAGCAGAGTGCAGAGAACCAGCTGATAAGAGTTCAACAACTGCTAATCGTTGTCTCAGCCGGACAGACGTAGACATTCTTCAGAATTAAGTTGATTCTGAGAATGAATTGAGTGTTTGTAGAGGAAGAACTACGGGACTCTGGGTCTAAGGAATAAATCTGATGGCTGCATTCTCAGGACTTGTATTGCTGTAATGACAGGAAACGGCTGAATGACGCTCGTCAATAAATCAGTAAACACAACTGTCTTGTGGAAGACGTTTCATGATGAGTCGATTTCCAATCCAAACATCTTTATACTTTTAGATCATATTATTAATACACAAAGTCAGATTAGTGAAACACCGGCCCAGTGACAACAACTAACCAGTTAACTGGGTTGAAAAACATGTGACTGACTTGATCTGGACTCGATCACTACGGCAACTATCTGGGGTTCACTGACATGACAATACACACATCATTTACACTGAGGTACCTTCTCCTTTAATACACACACACACATATATTTATAATGGTATATTTGCATCAATGTGATGTAGTACCTTCATTTATTTTGACTGATTTAGTCAAAAATAGACATTTTAACATGGTTAAAGTTTTATCGTTCATGACCTTTGAATTGAATTTAAGAAACATTGGCAGCATATTACAATTTTTTTTTTAACGACTGTAATATAAAATTACGTGATTGCTCATGTATAAAATGCATAATGTTCATCCTCTAATGCAACGGCAAACAGCATGAACAGCTTTGAAAATAGAAGCTAATGGCATCAGTTCGGTAAAGATAAGCATCAGTGATCGTTTACGAAGACATGATCAGTAGAACCAGAGTGGATGTGGGTGAGCAGCTGTTCACTGTTCACTATAAACTGGTGTGAAGGTGGAGCGTTTATTACTAACAGTCAGTCTTACAGTTTTCAGACCAGCTGAAGGAAAATTGAAGAATAATGACACGGAATGAATCATCTGTCTGTGTATTACGTGTGTGTGTGTGTGTGTGTGTGTGTGTGTGTATGTGAACCAAATAACTGTGCCGATACAGACAAAAGCCATGTGGATGTTTAAGGCATCTGTCAATATAAAGAGGATTATATTTCAAGTCTCTCCACTAATCCAGAGTGAATTTGTCCTGAAGGCCCTTCCTCCAGTTGAACCCTCCTCCTCCTCTTCCTCCTCTACTTCCTCCTCTGACAGGGTGTGGTGTAACAGATCAGGGGCAGTGGGAGTGTTTCCTATCAGTGCAGTATCCCCCCCTGCTGTAAACGAGGATGAGTCCTCTGGTGGTGAATCCTACAGGATGTATGTCTGGTGAAGTCCAGCCGTCGTCATCATGAACTGTGGGACACCGTGGGAAACGCTAACGGTGGGGAGTGCTTCTCCTCCACCTCGGTGAGGGCCACCTCCAACCTCTGGATCAGCACCCGCTTCTTGAACCTGTCAGAGAGGTGAAGGAGATGGAAGACTAAAAAAAACCTGCTCCCTGCTTTCACTGCAGAGGATGAGTTTTCATTGGTTCTCACCTGACAGCCTCTTTGATGGCGATCTGGATGAAGTACTTCTGAACGTTGACCGACCCCTTCACCTGCTGCAGCAGTCTGAATATGGCCTGGTAGTCTGGGGGAAACACGGGCAGAGATGAAACCCTTCCTTCAGCAGGTACACACACGCTGGAATGCCGTGGGGCGCCCCGAGGACTCGTACTCACTCTGCCCCGGTTTGCGGACCTCCTTGATGACGCAGCTCTTCAGCTCAGCCTGGCTGCCGTCGAGCGGGGCGATGAAGATGGGTTCCAGCACCGCGGGGACGCCTTCAGAGTCATCCAGCTGGTTCTGTGGACTCAGTCGCTTGCAGTTGTGTTTGTCCTCCTCTATCTGCTCGTCCAGGAGGTCCTCCATCAGTCTGTCCTCCGTCGGGCTGAAGTCGTCTCCCCGATCAGCTGCCCCCAGCCCCAGCTTCTCCTCTAAGCCCAGTAAGGACGGGTTTCCTGCGACAGAGTCCAGCTCAGACGGCCACATGTCATCCGACTCAGGCCTGAGAATCCCGTCACCGTTACTCTCAGCTACCATCATGCTGTTGCCGTCTACTCCTGTGTGAAACGATGAAGTCAGTTTCCTTCTGTGCATGTTCCCCAATCAGTTCCTTTAAGTTATTTTAACAGTTATGTTAAGATACGGCTAAATAATCTAACCTTTGTGCTGTGGGACGGATTTCAGGAGGTTCTGCTGTCCTTGAACGCCTCCTGGGCTCTTTCCCACCATCACATGGTTGGTGCTCGCCGGTGGGGTCTGTGGTCGCCTCAGCAACGGGGACATACTACGTCTTCTCTTCATCGTCGTACCCGAGTTTGGATCACCGGAATTTCCTCTTTTCTTATTCTGAGGGCCCGCGACGAACTCGTCTGCCTCGTCGATCATCATCCCCTGGTTCAAACACATGACAGTACAGAGAATGGATGGAGCCGCCGCGTTCTGTGTGGTCCAACACACCAACAATGGTTTGTGTTGATGCGTCTCTACCTTCTTATCCTGCTTGAACGGGTTCCCAAACGTGTGCAGGCGTTTAGGCTGGTCCGGGTCGATCTCTCTCAGGGGAGACGGCATCATTTTGAGGTACTCTTGATAATTTCCCATCTGAGCCACAGGGATGCTGTGAAGATAGTCTGACAAACACAACAAATACTGTCACAGACAATAAACACGATGTCACTATTTGATAGATTCTGCGTTGTGTTCGCTCTACATTTTGTTTTAAATATTTTCCTATAGTTGTGTTTAGGCGCAGCAGTACCACTTCTAAAAGACAGGACAGCGTTTGTGTGCTGATCAGCGAGCAACAGCAACCACTGAATCTGATTAGTTCCTGACTACTGAGGTACAGATGAATGCTGACCTTTGAAAGTCTGTTTTTCCCTGCAGTGAGTTTGTGGACCCAGAGGAGCGGTAAGAAAAGAATGAGCCCTTAATGTACAAAATGCATGAATAAAGTCTGCAGCCTCTCAGTTCACGTTTGTTTTCCTGAGCTACGGGGAAGATGAGGGGGTGAGTCCAGAACAGGCAGCAGGAGGAAGGAGGGAAACAAACACAGTCACTGCTGCAGGATTAAGGTCTGGAAACTGAGCAGGAAACTTTAACAGCTGAAGAGATTTTTTTGTTATTGACGCTGTATAATTGTAATTTACGGTGTTGTTATTTTGCTGGTGGACCACCTTTTTATGCTGCAAGTGTGTGTTTCTCTTTGTGTGGAACAAACTCTACAGCAAACAGCTCAACCTGCAATTACAGCCGTTGCTGTTAAAAGGCTGAAGGCCAACAAATAGAGACCCAAAAAAATATTCTGCCACATATGAAAAAGTCAATCTGTTTCTAATAAATGTGGACTCCTGGACATTAAACTCAGTCTGGCGTTAATTTAAATCTTTGGATCCAATCTATGAAAACTATAAAGTGGACTAACTTTGTTGCAGCAGAGCCTGATGTGAGCCAAAAAAGGAGCCTTTATGACATTCAGTTTCTGGCTCAGGGAGCCTAAAGCTGTGGTGTTGGATGACACAGGCTCTTTATGATGAGGTAGTTATTACCCATAGATAATGAGGCTAATTTACTCTGAATAAAATTTACTAAAACTCAGAGACGCTATCCCCCTGAGTCGTAGCTCGTGACCCACTGGAGGCGTGTGGCACGTCTGTGACTCTTCCCTCTCTCATTGTCTTCTTTTTAGTGTTTTGTTTGGTGCATTTGAGTGTCGTTCTTCAGGTGGTGGTGTGTCGTTACAAGACAACATCCAGACTACATAAAACTGTAGGGACCAGGTTTCATGTTGTGTCTCTTTGGCCTCAGCCTGTCACATAAAACAAAATTTTACTTTACCAGTTTTTACTTTTGCCAGTTTTATGAATGCAAGTTTAACACTTTTTAATTCTAGACTCATCTGATGGTTTATCTCAACTAAAAGTTCATCTGAACTTCATTACTTTTGTCTTTTTGTATATCCCTGTACAATTTTTGATTTATTATTGCACTACAAACTGAAGGATCTCATACCTTCGTCTTGACCTCGGATCAGTTTTTGTGAGGTCCGTAGTAAATTGGAGCGCATCCGGGTGAGTTGGTCGAGAAGGTTCCGTCGCGGGATGTCGTAGGCATTTCTATAAGCTTGAGGTTTTACTTCCTGTGGACACATCATTGTGTCAAAGAAAGGACACCATTCAGCTGTTCAGCTTTTCTTTAATGTTCTGTCTTAAACTACCTTGGTGAGCAGGGCGATCTGGAAACCAGCAAACTCTTTCAGATTGATGTCCGCCAGGCGAAGGGGCCCCTCCCCAGTGATCCCCTGCAGCAGCTCCTTGAAGTCCCGCCGGTGGGCTAGAGAGAGCAAGCTGGAGTGGTTCTTCACCTTTATACCGGTTTCCTGGGGAGCCTTCTTCCCCACAGACACGATCAGACGATCTGATTCCATCTTTGCCTTCATGTGGAAAACAGCGAGAGAAATGCAGCATTTTACAACCGTCTGGTCTGCATGCGTCAAAAAGATGGAGCGTATAGACCCACCAAACCATTCATCCTACTGCTGTAACTCCTCTGAGCCCTTTTACAAATGATTTATTGTTTCATACATGTGTTATACATATAAGTATAATCCATCTTCTACGACTTCTTGACCACACGAAATGTGTTTTCTTCATGGGGATGATTTTATATTACTTTTGTCTTTAAAGCAAAGACCCACAGATTTATACAAATATAGTTTGTCAGTTCCTCATCTGACTGACTAAACTTTTCTAGCGCCACCGGAACCATTTTAAAACTCTAAGCTTCATTGTTTGAGTTGCTGTCTTGTGTATTTTGGAGTTTCCATGGAAACCTTTACCTGCTGGCTGAGCTTCTTCAGGTAGGAGATAACGCTGTAGCTCAGGCCACAGTCCAGGGTGTCAGCAATGAGGTTAGGCGCTCCCATCATCCTCAGTGCCTTCTTTAAGGGCTGTCAGGAGAAAACAAGCAGAAACAGATGACCTCAGTTATGTGGCAAAAAAACCCAACATAAATCCAGGTGAGACAAAGTGTTGGTTTACCATGAGGAAGTATGGAGGCATTGTCTTCAGGTACATCTCAAAGGCCTGCCGCCACTTCAGGTTTGGTTTGAGTTTGTGCACTTTAAATAAATCATCTGAAAGAGAAGAAAAGGAATCACTGAACTATCTGCATCTCCTCTGCCTGCTCATCATCATCATCATCATCATCATCATCATCATCATCATCATCATCATCCAGGTTGTATTATAAGATCACCTCTTATTTAAATTGCTGTAAATATTCATATTACTTATGATTATGTTCACGTCTTGTGACAGCTGTGGGGACAAACCACAGGAAAGATAACTTTGGCATCAGCTCAGACTGACAACCCCGTGAGTTGTGCATGTCTCACCAAGCAGGGGTAGAACAACGGGGTAGTTGTAAGGCATGACAAACAGGTTGACACAGGTGAGCGTGGTGCTGGCTTTCAGGTAGCCAAACGGCTGCCCCAGGTCGTTTTGCTTTGCGCTGCTGCTGACAAACACCTGCCAAATTAAAAAGTCAATATCACCTTCATTTCCGAGTCTCAAAGTTAAACTTCAGGAAACCTTTGTAGATGAATGCCCAGTAAACACGAAATGAAAATCATAACTAATTCACCCTAAAAAACAACAAACAAATGTGAAAGTGTTTTCAACAAAACAAGCAGCTTCTTTATTTCTGGTTTTCAGAAAAGCCCCCGAGGCAACAGAGGCGACACTAAAAACAAGCAAACAATTCTGAAGGGTGTGTGAATATCTAACATACCTGCCAGCACATGTGTGGAGACTTTCTTTCCAAAATGTACTGGGTGAGTGGCGATGGCTCCAGTTCGTACTTGTCAAATGGGAGCTTGTCGATAACCATGGGCTCACAGTCGACACAAGAGAAACGCACCACGGGGTGTGCAGAGCGGGGCGGCTGGGGGGAGGAAGAGGAGGAGGAAAGGTAGATTCATGAAGGACGTAAAACAAACAAAACTTATTCAGAGGTGACCTGCAGACTGACAGGCGTTCCCTCTCCTCACCAGAGTAGGAGAGTTCTGGTCCGGCCAGAAGGACTCCGGGATGGGCCAGTGCCCCACAGGAACCCCCGTCTTTGGATTTGGTCTGACGTAGATGAGTTTGTGGCAGCTGTGCCACGGCTGTTGGCTGAAGGATGAAACAGGACGACTCGGCTCCAAGGGGTTGTCTGGAAAAGAAAAGAGGTACCTCAGCGGGTAGAACGCCATCCAGAATGAACCACATTCAATGCAAACCATGAATGGGAGAAGCACTGCTGAACATTTACACCATGAATTTACGAATGCAAACTATTCTGAAAACAGGATTTCTACCCACTAGGCGGATCCCTTCCAAAAACTCACCTTCCCCAATGGAAGGTGGATCTGGGCCCGTCTTCTCAAAATTAATCACGACACCACTCTGAACCTTCTGGACCAGAGACTCGAGGCATTGGTTCAGCATCCTCTGTGTCCGAACACAATACGATCGCCCTGGAAACAGGAGGCACGACTATCGTACACGACTGAACCAATTATGAGGGTTAGGAACCACAAATAAGAAGGAGTACAGATGTCAGTACAGATATATTTATGTATTTACAGTACTGACCTCCGGTGACTTCACACATCTGTGTGATGGAGGACTCGTCTGTGGGGACGCTGCCCAGCTGCTCGTTGTCTGGCGCGGCAGCTCCTGGCAGCCTCAGCACCAACGCAAACAGACGCTGGTCCCAACGGAAGGGCTCTTTGGTCAGCTCGCTGCCCGCCAGGGGGGAGTTCAGGGGCAAGTGCAGCTGGAAGATGGGCAGTCAGGAGAGAACCACAATGAACAAAGTCTACACAGACCACATCAGCACGACTGCACGTGTCTGTGTTCTCACCTCATCTGGCACCCCGGAGCTGTATGTCAGCTTGTTCCCATCAGTGATGGTGATGATCACCGATGGCTCAAGGAAGAAGGGGTTACGACCCTGAGAGAGAAACAAACCAGTTCAGAACAGAGTGACCCTGGTTGTTCTGAATAATAATAATAATAATAATAATAATAATAATAATAACAATAATAATAATGGGGATGGCAGAGCCGTAGGCATCTACATTGCATCGCGCTAAAAGAACAAGTTGTTGGGGGACAATAACTTCTGATCATTCTGTTTCTGAACAATAACTTTGTTTGGGGGTCTGCGTCTCAGAGAGAAATCCTGTTTAGAGTACAGGTACACAGTTTGGAGTTCTGTTGGACTTAAACTCTACCACACAGCCTGGATACTTTTATAATGTTAGAATCTGGTAGCTGTAATCTGCAGCGTGTCCTTGTTCAGGACAGAGTGTGTGTGCAGTAGGAGTCAGCTGGTCTAATTCAAACAGGCAGGAACAACGCAAACACCCCGTAACATCGCTGGAGGAATTTACATCTGCCTCCAAGCAGAATAGCGGATGACAGCACTGAGAGACAGCGAGCTGCAATCAGAAGTCAGTCGTGTCTTCTTAGTTTCCATTTAAATAAATGAACGCCATCTGAAAGCTTTTTCACAACTATCATCAAATCTTACATTCATCCAGGTAATGTCTATATACAGTAGATTGCGTGGGCTGCCAATATCAAGAAGGCCTTGATTTACTCTGTTGTGAAACACTCATGTTGTACAGAGTTAAAAAGCAGCCTTAGCATGATTTTCTCTTGGGTACGTAAGTTTCTTCACTTCTGTCATTTTATTAGACATTGTCTGGGCTTGAAAGCAGCTGATTTTAAACATTCTATACTTCAGTCTAATTAGAACAACATAATTAAAGGTGTCCAGTGAGTTGTTAAAAGAAATCATTCATCTTAAGTGAATGAATTAATCATTATCAGCAAATTCTTCAAATTCTTTACATAACATTGCATTTTGGCATCATTTTTGATTTATCTATTCATTATTTTATCAATTATTTTACTTTTTTAAAAATTATTTCTTTTAAATTAAACTTAAAAATTTTACTTAATATGTCTCAATTTCTTGAAAATTATTTCAGGGAATTAGTTCCTGAAATACAAAATGCCTGGAAATTACTCTCATTTGACCAAGAATCACTCGCTATAATGAATTAAAAATTCAAAACTGTTAATTTCAGCTCTCATTGAAATCACTGCTAAACCTTTCAAATACTATAACTGAAATCTTTGTGTCACCACTTCCTTCCTATAACAACAGGTGTGACCTCTGCCAGAGGTTAATGCAGAGCAGGACACCAGCTTTAAATACCTGTCCATAGTTGTCGATGCCGGAGACGAGGCGGTTGAGGTTAAGCAGGTCGAAGGCTGTGCGTAGAGCGTGGCCTAAAGTCGTCAGCCCAGACGCCTGCAGGTTCTTCAGCTCACACATGAAGGTGGCATGATTCTCCTTCCACCCGGCCTGCAGACAAACAGGGACAGCAGGGGAGGCCTGGAGTCACAGCGTAAGGCTGACAGTCACAAAACAAAGTCAATTCATTCCAACAGACACCCATACTAGGCAGCTGTAAAAAACAACAACTATATGAGATGCTTACTGACAGCCACGACCTGATTCTTGTCACCTTTGATAAAAGCAGCTTCGATCTGAGCCATCACCTGATTCTGTGCAGCATCACACGATGCTGAAAATAAATCTCTGGTAATAGAGGATAATGTTGCTGAAACGCAGATCCTCCTTTGAGTTGGATGGTGATGTTTAATGAAGAGTCTCATTTCACTCATAACAAACATCCAAAAATACACGTCTCATAGCAGCCTGTGCTCTCCTGACAGGGATGCCCCATAGAGATGGTGTGGCTGTGTAAACGCCCCCGGATGTCTCTCCAGTGGACAAGTGTACTTTACTGATGCAGCTCCAAACTTAATCTATGGATGAGCTGAGAGTTTACCACTTCCTCTACCAATAGAAACACAGACAGGTGGAAAACAGATCAAACCTGATCAACATGTGTCTCCAGATGAGTTTATTTCAAGTGTTGTGTGAAGAACAGTCAGTAAATATTGAACATACAAGCAGCATCTCAAAGCAACACTTAATACGGAAACGCAATTATAAGAGGTGTGGATAGATAAACAATAATGCAGACTCAGCTCAGTAGAAATGTAAGACTTAGCTTGCGTTCAATAATTCACACTCCATTTTTTCTGTGACAACCTCCTTTCTCTCCCTCTACATTAACAATTTATTAATCTGTATCTCCGTGATCACAGCAGACCCATCCTGCGTACCCTTGTCTTTCTGATCATCATCCTCAACACACACAGCAGGCAGAAATAACAAAGCAGAAGGCAACAGAGGCAGAGGAAGCAGGCGGAAGAGGAGGTGAGGACAGAGTGAACAAGGAGGGGAAAGCCCTTCAGATATCAGCACAGAATAAGAAGCTGGATTATTTGTCTATGATGTCATATTAATGTTTCATCTGGATGCATGAATAATCTGACCTGCAGCACATCAAGGTCAATGACTGAGACAAATATGAAAGGGACATGATTGTCATGATCCACCCGTGACATGTTGTCATGAGACTAATATTACACACACAGACCACTGCAGTAACAGGATTACACAATAAAAATGACCCACAAAGTTGCAGAAAAGTTAACTCAAAGCATATCAAATATAGAGCCTGATCATCTGACACTGATGTGAATTCCCTCATTTAAAAATCTAATTACTGAAACTAAACTACGCTGTAACTAGTAAATATATCATCCAAAAGTTTATAAGGAAAGCAAACTGCTCAATGGGTCCTGCAGCACTGATAACAAGGGATTGAGAGAGATTGTGTTGGGAGGAGTTGAATATTGTTTTTACTCTAAGTTAAAACCAACATACTGTATTTCTAAATCTACGCCACATACTGGAGTAGATCATGGACTTATGGGGATAATGAGCACTAGGGGCTGCATTTATTGGGCATGAAAACCTCAGTGAGAAATGTGGGCTAGCTCATAAAATACATTAATGTGGACAGTTTTGCAGACTTGAAACCACTGACATGATTGGAGTGCTTCACAGGTTGTCTGTTGTGTCTTGAAAACGGGTCTATTTCCTGGCCCGTGATGCTCGGAACGGCGGAAGGATAAACAATTATTAATTGTTCTTATTTTCTTCTACAGAACCCGCATTCTAACTGTGATGAAGGGGGTTCATCAACTTTCAGTCTGGTTTGGCCAATGGCTGTGCGTGAATGATGGGGTGGGAGGGGTCCAAAGTGAGTGGCAGGCGTGTTGACCAATGAATTTATTACACTTTCAAAAAAAAGACTGACATCATCGGTGATCGTAAATCTCTCCGCCTCCATCTCAACGCCTGAGACTTTTCTCAACACAAAAGCAAAATGTCTGCTGGACGTGTCGGAGGCTATGATTCTCCGGGTCTGCGGATATTTGGAGCAGAAAAAAAATCCTACCCGATACTGACTACAAACCAAAAGGACAATAAAGTGTCTCTGACAGAAAAATACGTTCGAGTAGTCGAGTGTGAACATGACATCAGTGGCTAATTACCTTCACTCCGTACGGCGGCTCATCGAATGTAACTAGCATGTACCTGTCGCCTCTACTAGCCGGATCTCGAGCACGCAGCTGTCAAAAAAGAAAACCAAAACAACATGTATTAATTTCCACCAGTCTTGCTCAAGGAACCCTATGCTCTCTAAAGGTGTACACTTGCTGAAAAAGTCGGGGTAAAATAATTCTTTACCTTCATAAAGACCTCAACCGCGCCTTTAGCAACGTCCAGATACGTCGTACCCAAATAAGTGCGCTGATTCATAGAGGCAGACGTGTCTAGCAGGAAAAGTAAAATAGGCATTTTAAATGTAAAGCCGCGATTTTATGCTTTTCTAAAATAACTGTCACCCATATATGAGCTATAGTGCGGCAGAACGGTTCACACATGTGTATATATATTTGTTATAATAAGCCCCCCTCCACAAGAGGGCCGCTGCCTCTATTATGTCCCTAGCTGCCTTAATGCTCTGGGTTAGCTCGCGCTGTTCAACTTCTGTTCCCAACCGTACGACACGCCCCTTTCCCCACGCCTACACGCGATTGGCTGAGCCTGACTTCGTTGACCACACCCACCTTTATGATAATACTGTATAACGAGGTGAAGACGATTTGCATCCGCTTTCCCTTCTAGTTTTGTTTATGATGTTTAAAAGTATGGCCTATTACACACACACACACACACACACACACACACACACACACACACACACACACACACACACACACACACACACACACACAGGATGCGGATCATAAAACAGCCCCTCCACTTGGATTGCAGCCAGACTGCTGATGGCTGTAACTGCATATGGATTGTATTCACATACTTTGCTATTCGTTTCCTATTCGTACACCCCCTCCCCCCAATCCACACCCTTTCCACGCATTATCCCACTATCTCTGTTTTTGTTGCTCGGGGGTCACTCCCTTGCGGTGTTCAAGGCGCCATATAAGATAAATCCCTCTTACCAAGTAAAAACATGGACATTGTTTACATCTGTGAATCAAGCGTCTGACAATGGAATCACCCACTACAAGTCTGACACATTCAAAACATACAAAAAGGCATACACAAATCTATCTATCTATCTATCTATCTATCTATCTATCTATCTATCTATCTATCTATCTATCTATCTATCTATCTATCTATCTATCTATCTATCTATCTATCTATCTATCTATCTATCTATCTATCTATCTATCTATCTATCTATCTATAAGATGTAAGATGAGGCGTAGTTAATACTTAATACAACAAAACTTGCATTGATTTAATAGTCAGTGGAAAGTTATATCTGCTAAAACCAGACACGACGATACTACATGCCATACATCAAATTTATTCACACTGCTGCCATTGAAAAATAATTGATTGAGAATAAAAGTGATCAATCAAAACTTGTTATATAAATGGACGTCAAATTCAAACAGACACAACAGCTAATGCTATTTTAAGGGCTGTACCATGTTAAATATTAAATAAAAATCAATGCAATTCATTATATTGATAATAATTTTAAATAAATACGCGCAAGCAACTTTGAGCTCCTTTCTACTATTAGCAGCATGAATCATGTTATTACTGTTATCAGTGTTTCAGATCACCACTAACTGGACGCTCCCGGGGACAAATGGACGTCATGTAATTATTATTATTATTATTATTATTATTATTATTATTATTATTATTATTATTATTATTATTATTATTATTATTATTATTATTATTATTATTATTATTATTATTATTATTATTATTATTATTATTATCATCCACACACTCTTTGTCTGGAACAGCAACGTCCGCTTTGTTGACGTCTCGCGCGTACTCTTTCGCCCTCAGCTATCCCAGCATGCACTGCGAGGTCTGCAGCATATTATCGACAAAGAAAAAAAAACAGGCTGGATAGAAACAACAACAGGGTGGACGGAGGACTACAAGAACAGGTGATTGTTACACAAACTCGAGTGCCGGCAGCAAGGTAAAGAACCTCTCGCCATTATTACCCTAAATAAAATCCGTGTGTGTCATTTCCTGCGATGACACGACTTTTAGAGCTCGGGAAGTGGTTGGAAGCTAACATTTTGTTAGCCGGCTAACGCTAACGAACCCTCCTCCACGGCGTTAGCATTAAACTGTAAGGTTATTATTAACTATAACACTTACAGATGTTGTCAGAGTGTGTTAGGATTAACCGGGGATTTGGTTCAGTTTGACTCTATTACCAAATTAGTGATTCTGTAAAGAAAAAAGAGCTAATTTATCGTACCTGCTGTTCTCACCTACGATTACGCTGCAGTTTTCTCACACATTTATCTCACACACGTTATTTCAGATATAAAGTCTGGTGGGTTCATTACTCTCTATTAATATGTCCCTGGTAACAACATAACACACTCAAACGGTGCTGTTCGAGTTGTGATGCTTGTGTGATTTTAATGGGAACGTGGAATGTTGTGAAACAACGACTCCGATTTTTCCAGCTCTCCCTCAACCAGGTAAACAAACACGGGTGAACACGTGACGAGCCACATGGAGTCAGCCTTTCCTGCTTGCTTTGTTTAGCACCAGTTGTATGAATTTGCATGAGTTTCACAAGCTAGTCTACATTAGCCTTTTCTTCTTTCACTGATCTTTCCACTTGTCTTGTTAAATCAGTTTCTTTAACTGCACAAAATGTATTTGTTTTACCTGGAATGATTTTAAATTATGTGTTCAGAAGTTAAACAAAATCAGTTTTCATCAGTTAGTTTTATAGAATTATCTACTTCGGATCTAAGTTTCGATATTTATTGGCTGTTATGTGAAAGTACATTATATATGATAAGCCTGATTATATTTCTTATCAAAATGTTAGGTTCTAATACTTGAAATAACTGTTGGATATGTAACAAATGCAATGTTCCTTATGAAATTCAGAGTAATGGGAGAGTTTACTTGGTGTACTTAATGAAGTAAATGTATATAAATGTATATTTAATCGCCCCTGTTTCTTCACAGTTTCACATCATGTGCCTGAGGTGATGAGAGAGGGAAGCGCTTCCACTTCAAGGAACTGACACAACCTGAAAGACTGTGGAGAGAGGGGTGGGGGGCCCTGGCAGACCGTGGACGGGGGAAGGGGAAGAGCTGAAGCAAATGCAGCACCAGCATCGACAACCTGAGCTTGTGGAAGGAAACCTTCCTGTGTTTGTGTTCCCCACTGAGCTCGTCTTCTACGCAGACGAGCAAATGTCTCACAAGCAGGTGCTGACCCTCTACAACCCGTATGAGTTTGCTCTCAAATTCAAAGGTAACACCCAGTCTCTTTTTGTGAGTCCATGTAATCGTTATATGTCACCAGATTGTTAAGACAATCTTGCTCTTTCTGTTTCTATCAGTGCTGTGCACAGCTCCAAACAAGTACACAGTGGTGGACGCCACCGGCGCCGTGAAGCCACAGTGTTGTGTCGACATGTGAGTTCCTTTGTCTGTTGGATTTGCAAAGTTTTCATTCAGATGGTTGTTGATGAAGCTGTTTTTCCATTCTGGTTGAACGTCTAATTTCTGTGTCCACACAGAGTAATCCGACACAGAGATCTGCGACCATGCCATTATGGGGTGTATGATAAATTCCGACTGCAGGTGTCAGAGCAGAGTCAGAGGAAGGCTCTGGGACGCAAAGAGGTGACGGCGACGCTCCGGCCCTCGGCCTCGCAGGAGCCAGCCGGCCCACGGCCCCACGATGAGGAACGCAGACTCAAAGAGCAATTTGCAGAGAGCGAGTTTTTTGAGCAGACTGCCTACCAGACAGGTAGGAGGAAATCAGGTGTGTTGTGTGACCACTAGATGGAGCCATGTGCTCATGTAATCAAAGATGGGCTCCCCTGCCTTGATCTTACTGCATGAAAAATTATTATTGGTGGGGGACCAGGGACAGTCACATACTTATTAGAATTTTCCGAACAAATCAAAATGAAATTACACTTAAGAAATTTATAAATTTCAGTTTGCTCAGTATTTAAAAACATACAATATTGTAATTCACTGTTATAATGTCAGTGCACAGGGATGATTTTGACACATATCAGGACAGAATTTATCTGAAGTAGTACCTTGATTTATTTGTTTGTTTGTCAGCAGGATTGCTCCAATGGACCAGTAGACTCTAAGAAGTCATCTGATCAGGATTATTTTTTAAAGGATTTAGTGTCATTTTGGGGTAGAGGTACTTACTGTAATTTTGCCTCTAACTTTATGGATAATGCAAATAATGCACACTAATGTTCTGCAGCAAGAAAAACTCCCATTACCAGAATCTTAAAACAAGAGTCAACAGCAAAAAAAAAAGCTGTTTGGCTCTAGTAGAGAAGATTGGTAGATTTTTCATCAGTGCAGCCCACAGACTCAGCTCTGCTGCTCATCCCACAAATGCATCTTCCTTACAAATGTGGTAACCTTTAAAAAGTAATGCATAAGCAGGCTTTACAGTAATGAAGGATTTATTGCCAAGAAGTATTGTAACCACAAAGAAATAACCTACCAAACACATTTCCTTATTTTTTGTGTTTAACAGTGATTATCATAATAATTATTTGGATTCCTTGACTTGTGATTTCAGGGCTGCATCAAAAATACAAGCAGATAATCTCACTGAGCATTCAATCTTTTTTTTCTTTTTTCTTGAGGTTTTGGTGTTTTAATATGGTATTTGAAGAATTCTTTCTAATCATCAAGAGATGAAAGGCGAAACACCTTCAAACTTCTCCTACAAGTCCAGTTGAAGTAATTCATATAGAGATAAAGTGCTGACTATTTGTAATATATGACTATAATACAGAATACAATGATACAAAATTTATGACAGATGGTCTTTTTTAATCTGTCAGTGATGTGAGCTACATCTCACAGTGATCAGTTTGCATGTGATGACGTAGTCCTTGTGTGTGGTGGACACTGTTGACATGCTTTCTGCCCCCAGGAGGAAAACAAACGTGGCTCTCAGGTGGGTCTCTGGGTTAGTAGCATTTACTTCACATCTTTACGTTCACCTTTCTGATGCAGTAAATACTCTCTTGAGAACAGACCCCAGAAGTACAGTTTACTCTCATGTGAATAATGATGGTTTAAAAAACTGGAGGATGGAGTATATATTTCAGACTTTATATAATAGCCTCAGCAAATTGAAAGTAACTGATGAGTATCCTTTTAATATTCAGATTTTATTACAATTCAAATTCTTTGAATCTTTTCGATGTGATTCATATTCAAATGAAAATACAAGATGAATTCCTGCCCATTCTTCCCAGTTTTTTACCTCCTGATGTGTTTCCACCTTGGATTTTGACTGACTAGGTATGCGGGGGTGTTTTTACAACCATTCTGAGCATGCTTATGACCTGATTGTGTTCTTACTTGTGTGACAGAGAGCCGTCCTGCTGCTGGAGGCCCCAGTCTGCTGACAGTGCTGCTGGGGCTGGTGTGTATGGCCGCTCTCATGCTCCCTACGCTGGGGGAACAAGAATCTACTGTGCCTGTCTACCTCCACTTAAGTGTTAACAAGAAACTTGTAGCTGCTTACGTTCTTGGTGAGTAGAACAGGTTGAAGTTTGAACAGTGTGTTCGTCTGCAGGAACTAGACTTTTCCCCTGTTGTCTTCATTTTTAGGTCTTCTTACGATGGTCATTCTACGCACATGAAGTGCTGAGTGTGAGTTGAGATGCTGATGGAAGATAATCCCACCCACTCCCCCCAAAAAAAGATTTCCACACTGGAAGCAGGAGTAGCACCGACCACAGGGACGGAGGTTGTCATCCCCCTGCTCCCTGATAAATACATTTTAGTTTGCTCGTGTTAAATGGATGCCCGACTGAACTGATGCTGACTGCAGAGGCCTCCGGTGTGTCTGTGTGAAGAAACGCTCAAGGTGTTGTGTGGCCTTGTTCAGTGTCTGTACTTTTATTGCCATTATGTAACAGAGTATGGTTGTGTGAAGGACGTGCAAACGCCATCCATGTACATAAAAGCCATTGAAATTTTGTTATGGTATTGTTACGGCATCTGTGACCATCATTCTGTTGATGTTTTAAGCATTTTTATTGTAGACTGAGGATTAATGCAGAATTGTTTGCATGTGTGGACACCTCTGAATGACTTCTGTTCTCCATCAACTCACTTTTACATCACCAAAGGAAAGTTAAGGCATTTGTTTGTTGTAATATATCAATGCATCAACATTTAATAAAATTTTTAAAGAGCTGTCTCGTGGTCTTTGATCAGGTTATTTCTCCTGTCTAAAATCTTAATACTTTGATTTCCCCAGCAGTTCACAATATCTTCACATCAGCTTCATACGTGTGATAAATAATGTAGTCCTGGTGTCCACTGTGCAGCCACTGAAGAGGAGCAGTCTAGGTGTTAGCCTTCTCCATCACAGGAATACGGTATGCATTTAGTTCTGAACTCGTCATCAGATGAGTGGAGAAACCTTAAAGACTGTTGACAGCAGGACAAGCTGATGGCCTTCTCCATTTTATTTGTAAAAAAAGTAAACCCTTTTTTCCCAGTCAACACTGCCCCATCCGTGTGTTTTTCATTTCCAGTTGCTGCTGTACTCCGGCAGGTTCTACCCCTCATCATTGGTTCACAACTTGTAGGGACAGAATCTCCAGGTGCAGCTCGGTGGCTCAGGGTGTCTCAGGTCTGATGGCCTCAGGATTCCATCTCTGCTTTTTGCAGATGATGTTGTCCTACTGGCCTCCTTCAACAGTGACCTCCAACTCACACTGGAGCGGTTTTGCAGCAGAATGTGGAGCAGCTGCTCTAAATCGGAGACTGGGTTCTCTGAAGACAAATGAACTAACATCCTCTGGAACAGTGAAGGCTACAGATGAAGGATTTGGACACCACAGGCGACAGGGAGCCTCAGGCCCCAACAGCTGAAAACAAATCCAGGTGCAAAAGTCACAGTACAGGTTTAATCTTTACATACTGTAATGTCTGAATCTGTGTACAATAAAGTTTTACTTTCTCCCCTGATCCCACAGGGTGAAACAGAAGACTGAGTGTCGGGTGCAAAAAGCTCTCATTTCACAAATGTAAATGTCACAATGTGATGCTGCCATTAGTTTCTTAATCACCATCAACCGACTTCAATGACAAAACCAACCCGCTTCCTTTGTAGGGGATGGAGATTTATCTCCCATCTAATTTTGGTAACATTTTAGACTATTTTTTTTTCATAAATAATGTTTTGAAGAAAAATTCATCATTCCTCCAGCCCATCTAATAAAATAAAATAAAAAGAGACATCCTGACAAGAACACAGCATATAGAGGCCTTTAGTGTTGACAGCCCGGTTGTATTTGATCTACTCAGCACTGCATCACCTGCTCAGACTTGGCCGTTAGCGCTTCAGCAAGTCAGGGAGAAAGCGGCTTAAAATCCATACAGGTGAAGGGAAAAACAAAGAGTTCATAGCCTCCGTTACAAATATCAGCTGAAAACAGAACTCCTCTTACAATATAACAGTAAGGAAATATCTAGAGCTGTACTCCCAGAAGTAATTCATGTTTACAAAAAAACAAAAAGATTTCGCTGTTGAAGACTTGTGCCCACATTCACCTCACAGCCAATAAAATTTAAACTATTTACGGCATTTGACAAGTTCCTATGTACATAGTTACAAACGAAGCAGGAAAACAATAAGTTAAATCTTAGAAAATCTGCAGACCGCGTACACAACGGCTTGTGAACAGAGGATTTCCAGCACAAAAACACGACAGACGTCAGCGGTCTGTTTGTCCAGTGTTTGTGTCTCCAGTGAAGGGAGCTGGTCGGACTGGTCTGAAGCGTCGCCACTTGTGAACGTCATCGCACTACGAAAGCCAAGCACCATCCAGGATCCTCTACTAGCAGCTGGTGCCCTCTCTCACTCCTACACACACACACACACACACACACACACACACACACACACTTGATTCAAACATCCACTCAGAAACGTTCCACTTCACCCACAGGCGAGGCGAGGTGAGGGTCTGGGGAGGGAACTCTTTCTTTCCAGAGGCTTATGGGCTCCGGCCCTTGACAGAGTCTCTTTCAGTCTCTCATGCTCACTTTGGGGACAAATCCTGGAGGGACGATAAGGGGGAGTTGCTGGACGAGGAGGGCGACACTCCCTCCATTTTTCCCGGTGAGTCGGTGGAAGAACCGACGCTGCTGAGGCTCCCGTCCAGCAGATCTGGGGAGTGACTGAAAGACACAGTCGAGGTTAGTGGAACCACAGGACGCCACAGAGGAGACCGTCAACAAGGGCTCTACTATTATTATTATTATTATAACGGTCTGTGGGGATAGGATTTTTGTGGGGCTTGAAAAAAAATCTTTTTTTCTCAGCAAAAATACAATTTAAGATTAAAACCTTCCCTCAGTGTTTTAAATAGACCAACAATAATGCTGCATTAAATGTTCCTTTCTACATAAAAATAACATTTGAGACAAGTTTTGAGTCAGTTTTTTGACTAAAAGTTGTGTTAGCACCCATAACAGAAGAAGATCCCGTCAGAATAGGGGTGCAAAACGTTGCACATGATGTAACAAACAGCCTGATTCTGAACGCCAAACTAGAGGTGATTTAAGTCAAACGTTAATATAGCAGCTCAGCAGGAGACCCTTCACACAAGTCTCACCAGGAGCTGATGTCCGATAGGTTGGAGACGTCGGAGGACAACATGCTGGTGGTCCCCTGGAACAGCCTCTTGGGCTGACTCTCTGTCTCCATCTCGCCTGTAAACAGGAAACAATCAAATGTTTTACTGCGGTCAGAGTCTGATGACAGCGTCCTGTCTCTAGTACAGTCTCTAGTCCAGTCACGTCACTGGAGCCGCCTCACCTTTACGTTTGATTGGCCCCAGAATGCTGGCTCTGATGCAGTTGATCGGACTTTGGCTCCGTCGGCTAGTGAGCAAAGAAAACAATCTAATGTTATACGGAATGCAGCTACAATCCGTAGCCATCAGCTAAAATCTGTGATACAAACAAAATAACAGCTTAATAATTCAAGGACAGCTAATTCATCCAGAAATTTAAGGCAATAAACTCCTGCAAAAGGCACAGTAATTATCCTTTCATGCCACCAGGGAGACATCAGTGCCATCTGAGCCACCTGATGCTCTCACACTAAACACACATTCATCACGTGAGTGTTTCGAACAGGAGCTAAGTATTACTGAGTCTCCTATAGAGCTTCTGACGCCCACCTGAAGCGTCGTGTGGGACTGGGTATGGGGCTGGGCGTCAGACCGTTGCTGCTCACAAAGACTTGTAAAGATGGAGAGAAACACTGCTGCTTGGAGAAAAGTGGAGCAGAAAACACAAAGATGATGGAGGATCATCAGAAATTGTCAACAATACTGTGACTATTATTCATGTTATTTAACAGAGTATATGAAATTATATAGACTAGTCCTGTCAGTAGGTTTTGTGCATGCAGAGGTAGTTGGACCATTCTCACTTTCTTTCCAATCCCTCTGGTGGGGGACGGGGCCGGAGACACGGGCACAAAGTCGATGCGCTTCGGAGACGAAGACGCAGATTTCTCCAAATCGTTGTCGCTCTGAACACACAGTTAACCCATTAGTAGCCGGTTCTTGCATCACATCCGGTACATACGCAGCGGTAGAAGCAATCAAAATGTGTTGGAGTATTATACTACCAACTCAGTCTGAACTTGAGAGACTGGTGGCCCTGTTAACTCCCAAAGTGTTAATCTTGCATGTCTCTACTTGTCCTTTCAACAGAAATTGAAAGGCCAACAATAGCCCAAGGCCAAAACATGCAGCGGGGGGGGGGGGGGGGCACAACAACGCTTTGGGATTCAAGGACACGGAAAAACAACAGTAATAAGGGTTGGAAATAAAAAAAACAGAAAAACAATGAGGGATAATTGTTTACCAGACTCAGGCTTTCTTCCCAGGATTGGCTCATTTGCATGGCAGCTTGAACCTCCCTGAGTTACACCAACAGAAAGAATCCGATGTCAGCAAACATTTAAATCATGACAAATGAATCTACAAGTCTTGTTCTTTATAGAAATGCAGCTTACCGCTCATGAGCCGTCTCTCTGTTCATCACGTCGACTCCTTCCTCCTACAAGACCACAAAACGGTTCTAGTTTGTTCAAAAGTATCAGTTCCGTATTTTTTAAATCTCTACAAGACCTACTTCTGTCTCAACTCATCAAAAAATCTGACTGCACTGTATTTAATATTATTAATAATTATTGTGACACTTAAATTCAGTCAGCAGGTGACACCACAGGAAGCTTTGTGCTGTTGGAGTCTGATACTACCAACTGATCAACTCTGAAAGACCGATGGCCCTGTGAACTCCACAAAATGGTACTCTAGCATGTTTTCTAGACACCATCACTCCCTATGGCTTTAGAGGGAGACAGTGGTCTGACATGCTGATGACAAATTTCCAAATTTCTTGAATATCACTTTTCCTCCTCACCTGTTTTATCTGGTGAAGTCTGGTGCTCGGAATGCGGATGGGCGATGAAGGAACCTGCAACGAACGCGTGGACAGAGAACACTCGATACAGAACCCTTCAGCCATGCATGATAGATTAAATGTGTTTAATAGAGCACTGCACCATGTTGGGCCTGTTCACAACTGTGGTGCTATTTCTCCGGCTACGCAGGACCTCTCTCTGGAACACCTGGGAGTGATCACTGAAATAAGAAAGCCACAGATCAACCATGCGTTCATGTGAATGTAAAAGGACAAATATCTGCTGAATGATTGTGCATTTAATAAAATTTAGTGGAACCTTAAGCCATTGATCATGGGTGCACTGTTGGATCTTCTCAGGTGTCCGTCGTTCTGCACCAGCGATGGGACCTCCAGGTCCAGCTCCATCTTCTCTTGAGGCAGTCCTCTTGAAATGTTCATCCTGAAGGCCAGCGCTATCACCGATTCATCCACCTAAAGCGGCTAACCAGAGCAGCGTGGCCTTACATGGTCGCGTTGGAAACTTTGAAATCCTTAAAATGTTCTGTAGAAACCGAGTAAATCGAGGCGATGAACCGACGATCGATCACCGATAACACCGTCGGTAACCCGGTGATGAACGAGGCCTTGACTTCTCTGGAAATACAGGAGCAACTTCACGATGCCTATCAATAATAAATAACGCTATCTTTATAATTTCTCATATTATATACATATATATTTACTTAAAAGTTCATATGTTTGTATGAACTTATAAGTTTTTATGATTGCCTGTAAACTTAAGACCAGTCGATGGTTAGCATATGATGGTCATACCTCACAATGGCCGGTTTCTGTTAGCCACCGACATGCTAACTCACTGAAGCACCACCGCTTTACCTGCCCGACGAGCGGGCTACTTTTATCCAGGCTGAGCGGCTGCTAACGGAGGCCAAAATGTGTGCTAATCTGAAGTTAAACGTGGATGACGCGAACACAAGGATGCTGCGCTGCGGTGATCTGGCTAACGGAGCGCGGCTACTTCATGGAAGCTATCCCGTACAGCTGCTAGCCGGAGAGGCTAGCTGGCTAAGCTAGCAGCAATGCTAGCAGCCAGGATGCATCTCCAGAGAGGCCAGGTCACTAGCGCTGCTAGCACCGAACGTCCGTCCGTCCGTCCGCCTGATAGCAGCTACGGCTCAACGACGTCCACGGATACTGAACGCGCTTCGGGCTCGGTTCCTGCCGGACGCTGCCGACACCGGGCCGGATCACAGCCTCACAGAAGCCAGGCTGCTGCTGCTGCTGCTGCCGCTGGAGCGGACGTCACGCCCATTTTAGCCTCCGCGGCTTGTCCAATCAGATCGCTCCGTTCGCCGGCGTGCTAAACAGGACAGAGGGGAGCTCCAGCGGCGGCTCTGGGGTCACCCCTGTGCGGCCGGGGGGTGACACATCCCCCTGGAGGGAAGTGGATCACCTTTCCGTGTCGGTTCTTACCTGTAGCCCCCAAAATGGATTCATACTCAGGCAGTTTTAGTGGACTGCAATGTTTGTTTTTAAATTTTACATTCAAATTTTAATTCAAACAGGTTCTCTCTTTGTAATTTATTTATTTTGGTATACTTTAGTAATCCCCGAAGGGAAATTATTTAATTTGCAATTATAGCTAAAATGTTTTCTAATAAATTTTATTCAAACAAGACCTTGCAATAACTTATAGCCGTGGCCAGCAAATGTTTAGCACATAGTGTTATTAAGAATTTAAAATATAGTACATAGAAAATCATTACAATGGAATTAAAAATTGATAGCTCATTATCATCCAGGCCACATCAGACTAGGATAATTAACTGAAGGAATGAATTGGAATACATGACACACTAAAGGCACGATGAGAGAAGAGAATCCAATCTTCAGAAGTTTCCTCACCGTAAGGCGCACTGGACTATAATGAATAGTTCATTTTATAATTGTTTTCATATATAAGGCGCATTGGATTATAGGGCGCACAGTAGGTTTATGAGAAAATTAAAGGCTTTTGGGTGCACCTTATAGCGCAGAAAATACTGTAACTAGGATGGTTTCAAAGAAAACAGATCAAAATAACCACTGGTATTTCCTTCATCATGTTCAAGAGATATTACTGTAATGAGCACTTTAGTTTTTTTTACACGATATCCTGTCTGTGTCCACACTTACACACCGTACAGATAAACATCCAGGAGTTCAAGGACAGATGACAGCAACATTTTTGCACTGACCTCTGGTGACCAGTACAGGTTCAGAATATGTTCTACTAGTTACTGGAGATGATAAATACTAAAATTCTTTCCCACTATATCAGAAAGTTATTTCTGTGTTCTTAATATTAACTCACCTAGAATTTAAGTATTCTGATTATTTGGTATAATGGCGTATAAACCAAAGCCTTGTCACAGGGGGTGTGGAGACATTTAATAGCTGGTATAGCAACATTCAGTCAGCAAACGTTCACAGCAATAGCACCACTAAATATGAGCATTTAATAGTTTAGAAATAAATGTCCAATCCAACAAGGGACAAATTCAACCGTGATAGAATAACATCAGTTAATCCATCGATTATACATTTACATGGGTGAATGAAACAACTTCCAGCAAAAAAGATCTCATTTGTCACAAAAACTGCTGCATGAATGCTTTGTTCAAACAAAGATTCCATTTACACCTGTAAATAACAGACCAATCTTCAGCAGCTATTTTTCAGCATGTATCATGAAAACAGCACAGTATCATAGAAATGTGTTGTATCCCAAAATGAACATGCAGATTTCAAGAAAATGAAACACTGATATTCTGCAACAAATGCATAGTTAAAATAAAAGTAATATTTAATTAAATAGGAGGTTGTCCACTCTTCTGATAGTTTACTTCAAGTTAGCAGCAATGCTCTGAATAAATTTATCCTTGTTTAAAAAAAAAAAAAGTAATTGATGTGGGGGTATCAGAACATGATTTTCATTTCAAGTGAAGCTGAGTACAAAGTTACTTAACCCAGAGGTGGGTTTATCTAAGGCCGACAATTTTATCATAATTGGAATCCAGTGTTGTGGCTAAAACAGGCAAAGCAACGGTCAGGAATGCCACTCCATCAGCGTATCCTCAGGTACCCCGAGCAGACAGAGTATTTCTCTACACAATTATGAAGTAATAAAATATAAAATGAACTGTGAAGAACAGGATAGATCCACATTATAAACTACTGTGAGCTGTTTTTCATGCCTTGTACTTCTCCTTCCCCGTTTCACTTATGACACAGATGTGCTGTAAGAAAAAACAGATCAATGAACATAGCAGGATATTGATTTACATATTTGTTTGGAGGGTCTGGACTGATCCAGATCTTCCACTTGCACTCAGACACAAACTCAGGTCAGCTGTACTCACATACTTACATTTAGATCTCTAAAGTACTCGTTGTAGTCTAGCGCATATCCCACCAAAAATTTGTCAGGGACCTCGAATCCTACGACTGAAAGAAACCTTGAATTATGCAGCTGCATAAGTGTCGTATTCGTCACACTGACATGAAAGAATACAAAGCTTCATTGACGCGTTACAGAGGGAACCACTCAGTACATTTTACTCGATGTATTATTCATAAAATGTTTATTGGCTGGGACTCACAGTCTGGTCTGTAGCCAACGCTTCTTGGAGTTCTCTTCACCAGCAAACTGAGGACAGAAAACAGGCTCATCATCTGCTGCACTTTTCATAAGATAAAACAATGATTACAATTTTAGACAGCCTTTTTAAAAGGCTGTCTGAAGGGGGGGGGCTCCTGATTGTTATGACTATAGCAACTAACTCGTTGTAAATAGTCAAAAAACACAGTTTGAAAGCTAGTTTTGAGGGATAACGATACCTCGCTACTTTAACCATTTTGGGATTGTACTGTTTGAGAAGCTGCAGTAGAGTCTTCATGGTCTTTCCTGTGTCGATAATGTCCTTGAAACACAGAGAAGCTCCTATTAGTCATATGAAAAAAAAGAGCAATCGCCATCAATATAATCAATATAGAAGGAAAACAACACGTACCTCCACAATCAAGACGTTCTGTGGAAAAAAAGAAAAGAACAGTGAGTGAGTGAATGGGATGCATTTGAACTGAAAATGAACTATCGGGCTTTTGACTATACAACTACAGGGAAAACATTTGCATCAGGGAAAAGGTCAACAGATGCTACAGTGTGGTTAGTAGAATCAATCAATAGGTTAGATGAGATCTGTCTTACCTTTCCGGTCAATGTAGAAAGATCATCTCCACCAATGACTTTGATATCACCCGTTGACTGGTCGTTCTGTGAAGAAAAGAAGGATGAGGACACAGCGCACACTTCACATATGCTGTACCTATGCAGAATGTAAATCAGGGAATAGCATTTATTAATGTTAAGATAATATTTGTTGGATATTATAAATGGACAATATACACATCCAACAAAAAAAGAAAAGAAAAAGAAATAACTACTGGGTCCTGATTGTTATCATTATGGCAACATGCCAGATTCCAGCAAATAAATCAATGGAGAAACATAGGCGGTGGGTGTCTTGTTAGAAAACTTTGTTATATGTGTGATGATCAAGAGCTCAACATCAGCAAACTAATAAAAGGAAGCTGGAAACTTTAATGTGTGGGTGCACATGTCTAAAACTACGCCTTTCGCTACGGGGAACATCAAAACAGCATTACATAGAATAAAATAATCAATAAATACATGAATATCATAAATAACTTAAATATGATGAAGTTCAGCAGATTCAAGAATAAATAATGACACACCTTATGCATAAATTTACCAGTTTGGGATAAATAAAGCATATTTATCTATAAGAATGTGGGCATCAGGGGTTTATTTACCTTACCCGTTTAAATAAGCACCACTTTGTTTTTACTATATAAAATACAGCCATTTGTTTTGATTCAAGCCACTCTAATGTGATAGAGGAGGAAAAAGATATTGATTAGTGTTTTTTTATCACATTGTTTGGAAAATCTGTTTGAAATCTGCCTCACACCAGGATGAAGACATGGCTGTTGGAACTTCACACATGACAGCCAATTGTTTTCCTTCCTTAATAACCTCTTAGAAAGTCAGTGACTGACTCTTAAATCTATTGCTTACATCTGTGCCTGCTGGCTTAAAGAACCATTTTAACACCACCACAAATTGATATGTTGAAACGTGTGAATCTACCCACAAGAATATCACCCACATTCCAGCCTCCACTCACGTGCTTCTATCCAAACTTTTACAAGATACAAAATACACGTGGGGAACATAAAAGTCAGGAAATTAAGATTGTTCCAGCAAAAAAATGTAGACAAATTACACAGTAGCTCTTGAGGCGAATGAAGTCCACTGTCATTGGGATGGAGCGATCGTTGTTTCTGTTCAAGGTCTTGATGTAGTCAAGCAGGTCTGCAAAGAACTTGTAACCCCCTTTGAGCACACAGAGGGCAACAATATGGTGGCCCCCCATCTCCTTCATGATCTCTCGGGCCAGTCTCTCTGTCCTGGAGTCATTTGAGAGGAGGAGGAAGAGAGGGAGGGAGAGAGGGAGAGACTGAGTAACTGAGTTTGTTGCTACAGTCAGCAGAAGTTCCAATTTCCTTTCCGTTCAGCAGACATAGCTGTCATTCCTCCAGAACTACCAGTATAACAACACCAGTTCAGGCACAACACTGAAGACTCACGTGTGTGCCAGCGTCGTGTCTCCACATGGGAAACCACTAATGGAACGTGAAACAGTGTCTTGCATGTTGAGAGCAAGTGGATGCAGGTCGGTGGGACCATCAATCAAACAACCCGCCTCACAACTGCCATCTAGAAATTCACCGTGGCTCTGGAACCCACCTGTCCAGGATGAGTCCGTGTGGGATGAAGACACTCTCCAGGTCAGAGGCGTAATGCTTCGGTATGCAGAAGAGGTCCATGTCGTATCCCTGCTCCTCATCACTGATCTGAAACCCATCAGACACAGAAAACATGAGAAAGGAGTTGAGTGTTTCAATTATTCCATAAAACACCAGAGAATTCTTCCCCTTGAAGCGACTGAAGTTCTCCTCCAAGTCGATATGTCCTTCCTGAAATCAGTGCCTTCAGGACGCCTCTCTAGGAATTCCATACTTCACCTAATTCTATAACGTCCTTACAAGATTCTGTAAAATCACATTCCCTGCTTTCACTCAGGCAGTCTCTTTGTCACCCTCAAACAGCTCGCCTTATGAATCCTGACTGCATAACCAGCATCATGTGACGGCTGGGAAGGTAAAAAACACACACGCAAACATACTCACACACAACTTGACGTGCTAAGGGAATGCTATGAGTGACCAAAATCAGACAGAACTGTGCAAAATTTGGATTCTCTCACATCAACAACATGTAATTGTTATGCAAGGGGTCAGCTTCTACTATCTTACTCATGTGATTTGGTTGAACTTGAGTCAGAAATTAACTTGTACCAAATTGAAAAAAAGTACACATCCATCTGGGCTACACGTCCAAATGATTCTGATATTGAGCAGATGCCATCAGAGTAACATGATCCAAAGGAGCGTGCTCCATTGTTACACACAGGCCGTGTGTGTTATTTAAGAAATCAAGAAGCACAGCGTAACAACCAGTAGCTCAATGACCTGCGCTGGGGTCCACAGAGATGTCTTAATATTTCCGCAAAGTCCAAACTAATATAAACTGAAAACCAAAGATCCGTTTTAGAAAGAGAAATGATGTGAACAAAACTGACTGTTCCATTGTTTAATACAAAATTTTTAAGTGTGACTTTTGCCTCACTGGCGTTGACAAATGCGTCAGCAACACCGCTAATTAGATGAAATGCAGGACGAGTTCTGAAAACAGGTCACGTTAGATAACAACTAGCAATTTATTCACTTCTATCAATATATAGGCCAATGTAGGTCAGCCACGCTATCTGTAATGATGATCCCCTCACTGGCCCCCCAACCCTGAGCTGATGTTCGTTTCTGTTCCTGGAGGATGTAGGCTGGGCTGACTTTTCACCCAGAAAAATAGAGGCAGTCAGACGTTTTTGTTCAGCAGGCAGACATTTATCCAGGCTGGTGGTTTCACTTGACATAATGTCAGTATCTACACAACCCACTGTCAATAATCAATGATCTTATTCATTTATCAATAAGAAAAAAAACAAAAACACAATTACCAGTCATTTCATGACTCTACTGAAACGAGAGTTGTGTTTCACTGTTGACCTCCTGTTCCATTACAGAATAATATTTGAAGTTAAATCTGACGTAAACATTTATATTGTTGACCTTGAGTGAGTTCGAAGCACCACGTTGATCCAAGTCTTAAATCAGTGAACTAGCTTTAATTCCAGTTAGACACATAAACACAATGTCTGGTAATGATTCCGTGATTATAAGATTGATTTGTGATTATTGATAACAATGTATAATCACACTGTTCTCAAATCGTTAGATTTTAATGTAAGTAATTTAACTGTAATTTACTGTAACTGTAATTTAACCCGCAGCCTGCCTCCAGGCTCGGTCACCATGTGCTCTGGGGCCCCTGCTGGTTCCGGTTCTCGGGCTCCTCAGCAGAGGACCAGAGAGGAGCGCGCGGGGCTGTCACTCCCCACGCGCGGGTAAAACCTCTCGTCATTGGCCGTGCAGCGGAGGCTCGAGCCAGGGCCCCGTAACGAGGGACACGCACCAAATGACACCAACAAAACGTGCTAGCGATGTCACACATGCTAATTAGCATCCTAATAACGTATAGTCTAAAGAGAATGTTAATAACTGTGTGTCGCCCACGCAGTGGTGTCCGCGTAGGAGGCGTTGCTCCAGTGGGAATGAAAAACTGCGACCACCTTCCATTTATTTTATTTTTTCCAGGCAGTTAAAGGACTTACCACAACACACGGACTGGCGGTCTCCATGTCGGTCCGTTGGCTTCGCTTTGCTGTTGTCTTCCGGGCTTCCGAGATGACAGACGGAGTCCTTCTCTGTTCGGCTCCACGCTGGTTCACATATGGTGGCGGCTAGCTGCTCGCTCGCTGCTCCAGCTCCCGTCTTTCCGGCTCCCGTCCGGCTCCACTGCCGTAAATGACGACGGGCCGGCCCGGTGGACAAATCAAGCGCGCGGATGGGTTAGCGGCGATGGAGGGGGGAGGGGGGATGAGGGGGGAGGGGGGATGAGGGGGGCTGAGGGGGGGGGGGGAGGGGGGATGAGGGGGGGGGGCGCTCGAGCTGTGAGCGCGCACGCGCGTGCACCAGCTGTCGTCCTGAATGAGTCCGTATTGATTTCGAGGAAAAGGAACTTCTAGTGACTTTCAGTGATCTTTGAACACGTGTAAACAACCGATAACGGACTTTAGATTTATTTAAACTCCAGTGCGTACCGGTTGGGATACTATTCAAGTAATAATTTACTTTAAATAAAGTGATTTAAAGGAAAACATTTACTTATACTTTATAACACTTTCTTCACCTTCATGGTGCCCAAAGCGCTTAACAAAGCCTCACCCCCACCCTCACGCCCTCACACCACCTGTCCCGCCAGGCGCTGCAGGGCCCCTGGGAGACATTTACAGTTCAGTGTCTTGCCTAGGGACATTTCAAATTGGAGCCAGTCACAAGTCAACCCAGTCTGTCAACTGAACCGCATTAAAATAAACAAAACCGTGTCTTCTTGTGGACTCTTATCCGTCTTGTGGGTCACAGCTCTGCTGGATCTCCTCTGGCTGTGGGCGACAGGCTGGAAACAGGTCAACCCATTCAAAATAAGGGTTACGAAACTAACGTTTACATGGAAAACAAACCACTGTCTCATAGGTGAGAGCTACAGGCCGCACAGGCATCACGGCCAAGGCCCATAGAGATAAAAAAAAACCAAAAACCTGTTCATCCCCCACAGGTTTGATGACAAAATACAGTGGTATGAAAAAGTTTGGGCACTCCCTGACAACTTCCATTATTTTCATTCATAAATCATTGGTTGTTTGGATCAGGAATTTCCTTTTGATCTAACAAAAACTGATGGACACAGTAATGTCACAAGTGAAACTAGATTTATTGGACTAACAGACGATGCGCAATATACATAAAAATAAAACTAAACAGGTGCAAAAATTTGGACACCCCAACAGAAAAAAATAAATCACATCAATATTTAGTATCTTTTTCATAAATAACAGCTTAGATGCTTCCTATCCTGGATTGTGGATCATTCTGGTCATTGTCTTGTTGAGGTATCCAGCCTCGCTGCAACTGTAACTTTGTGACTGATTTCTGAACATTATGCTCAAGCCTCCACTGATAAAGGGTGGGATCCATCCAACGCCCAACTTTAACCAGATTCCCAGTATCAGGACTGGTCACACAGCTCCATAACTGGACGGATCCTCCACCAGATTTCACTGTGAGCAGAGTATACTAACAGATAAAATTTCTGAGTCGATGAGGTTCAAGCATTGATAAGCTCACCAAGCCAAACTTGTGTTCCCGTTAACCAGTGCTAAAAACTTAATGGTAAATCTAATCAACAGAACGACAAGGGTGCCCAGATTTTTGCACCTGTGTGATTTTGTTTTGATGAAGTTTTCACATCTTCTGTTAGTCCAATAAACCTCGTTCCACTTCTGAATTATTACCGTCCATCAGGTTTTTGATAAATCAAAGTGAAGTTGTTGATCCAAACTCCAAATGATTTATAAATAGAAATAATGGAAGTTTTCAGGGGTTCCCAAACTTTTTCATACCATTGTCTACTACTACTACTACGTCTGTGCTGTTTGCAATAACCAGATCAAAACAGACTACAAAAAACCCCCCAGATATTTTCTTTTCCTCAAATCTAGCAGAAAGTGCTTTTAGTCTAAACTATTCAATCAGAAACATCTCCAGTCCTCACTAAAGAGCCTTCAGCTGCAAACGTGATCTAGCGGTGGTCCTGAGGAACCTTAACCCATTCCTCACGGACACAGCGCTCTAATTTTGGAACATTACAACTGCCTTTACTAAAAATCCCACTAAGCACGTCAGTCTTTCTGTTCAACCGAGTTTGAACATAGATCCCTGATATAAATTTAAGCCTGAACAGAAACACTGTGATCCTACTGCATAACCACGTCCATGAACAGTCAGCGTTTAAACTACATTTTTACTCATTTGTGTTCTTATGAGGGAAGCTGTTCAGGTAGCTGTATGATTTTGGGCCTGTGGTAGTCATTAAAAGCCGAATTACTGAATGAAGCTATTTAACTGTAATTTAATCTGGAAATTGCAAACTGTTGATTCTTTTCAAACACACCTAATGTACAATGTAGTTTAATCATTTAAGAAAGCATGGTTTAGAGGCCACTGACAGCTGTTTTGGCTGCCGGCCTTTATGGCCATTAGGTTTTTTTTTTCTTCTATGATTGGATTTCATGCTCAATAAATTCTGTTAGCATGCCTTCGCCATGACTTAATTCATACAATTATACAATTAAATGATTAAATATGTCTTTATGACATGTTTCAGAAGAACAAAGATATCAAACGGCCGTCCTTTAAGCATTCCTGCCCATGGTCTGTTGTTCCTCAAATGCTGCTTTCAAGAACGACAGGCTGTCAAATGAAAGATTCAACTCACTCATTAAATGTGTAAAATAAAATATTTTCTATTTCCAATTATTCATGGATACATTTGCAGAGATACAAGTAACAGTACATCAAACAAAGTCAAGCCAACTCTTCTAAAGAGCTCTACTTTGCCCTTCAGCAGCTAAATAAAAAAATGCCACCGTTGACAGTGGAAAACTCCAAGTGCATGCTGGCAAAACTCGTAATCGTGACTGTTTGAAATCCAGATATTCAAAATTACTCATGAGAATACAGTAGCAAAAAATATTACATACAAAGAAAGAAAAGGCTAACATCAAAAGAGTAATTTTAAGACGTGATTACAGGAACAAGTAATCAAACTGCACAACTCGATAGGGAGACTAGTAACAAACAGACCCCTCTTAAAAGTGAGTCAAAAAGCTAAGAAAGAGCAAGAATGTATTGATTTTAGCAAGTGTCGTGTCACTTGTGGGGCGGTCAGTGACACATCATGAGTCCGACTGCTCCCCTTATTCACAGCAACATGCATTTGAAAATGAGCCCATAGTGTAGCTGACTACTGGCAGAGACTGGCCAGAGCTTCTCCTGGTCTTGAAGGAGTCCAGAGCTCTGCAGAGAACCACCAGTCAGTGGAAAACAAGCCAGCAAACGCAGGCTCTCATGAAAATGACATCTGGTGCACATTGGAACATGTCCTGGAAGAAACCATATGGAGGAGTCATGGGAGCTTACAGACCACGGCTTTGTGAACAGGCTAAAGTTTATTATAAAAAATATCACTTCCTCATCTCTGAGTTCTTCTGTCTTCACCCCAGTCAGGTCCGTCATGGTGAACCTGGAAGAACAGCGTGAATGAAGTCACAGGAGAAGACTGAAACGTCACCTTCTACTTCACACCAAGACCTTTTATGAGTGCCAGTTTCCTGATTTTACGTGCAACAGCCATCGCCATACCTAGTTACCGTTCACTTGTGTTGACTGTGTTCCTCTGTGATCAATCGCTGCTCTCTCTCTGCTGCGATTCTCTCGCTCTTCATCTTCCTCATCCCTCTCCTCATTTCCACTGTGGTTCTTGCAGTATAATCTAAAACATAAATATCACACACACGTTTGTGTGTATGACAGTTGCATACAGCTAGCAGTCGCATTACTGCCACCTTGCGGTGGAAGTACGCCATTACTACCAGGAATAGGTAGAAGCAAGGAAAAACCAGTGATTATGTACAATAATTTTTATTAATTAGTGAATGTAAAGAATGAATGGCCATCCCAAACTTAAACCATGTACAATCTAAATTAAATTTAAAAAAGGCTTGTAAAGGCTTTTGAGGATGGACGTGTCTGACTTGCTTGCCAGGCCTCCACAGTGAACTTTGTCAGGTAACAATAACTGTTCCTCTCAAAGAGGGCAGAGGAGTGACATTGATTGTGATGAGTTTGATCCAAGGAACAATCTATGTCAGTCATGTTCTGAACTTGTCCTACTCCATTCCCACAGTGGGTCCGTCTGTCACTCAGTCACCGACATCAAACCTGCTCACAGCTACTTTATGTTCAAGCTGCTCGGCTTTTCACCCACCGTGATCCTACTTCTCTAGTCGCCCCACTTACATTTATGGTAGCTAACATTAGGTTGACATACTTTACAAATCATTTTTCACAAAATGAATAAATTTAAAAACAAAATCTCTTTCTTTCACTCATTCATTTGCTTTGTGATCCATCAGGTATGTAACACATTCATTATATGTTTAACTTAAAATCCTGTCAGGTGCTCAAGGAGGATCTGCAGCTTTACTGACAATCATTCTGTATATTAAACTAAATGGTGCCGACATTAATTGCTATTAAAAAAAAATCTACATCAAAACATTACTGTTGAATAAGAATAATGAACTCTAAAGCTTTATTTTCACATGTAATTTCGTGCATCTGTGTAAACTGAACTTACTTGTAGATGCCCCGCGCCATGTTTTCAATGTACTTGGCTTTGTCCTGCAGGCCACAGTGATAGTGGTAGGTCTTCACACAGGCCTTGATTTCACACCCAATGGTGGCACCCAACTGAGAGCAGAGTGTGCATTTCTGGGGAAAAAACAGCCCATTATTTGAAAACAGACACCAAAACAATCCTTAAAACCAAAGTTAGACAAAACGTCCCACCATTCTTTTGCCCCTCTTGATTTCCTGGATGACTGTCTTCACATCAAAGTTTCCAAACTCGGCGCGTGACGTCGTCGTCAGCTGCACCGTCCCCGATGAGAACAGCTAGAAAAGGAACACCGATGACTCGCAGCTCTTCATACGACTCTTTACAGCTCAAGCCCTTCGTGACCGATACCGATCTTACCATGCACTTATAGTGCGCAGCCACTTTTTTGGAGTTATCCGTGTGAAGCACGCCCCTCGTTTCATTCTCTTCATCACCGGCATGGCAAAAGCCACAACGCTGGCCTCCATCAGCCGGGCTGGCTCTAAGAGGAGACCTGTCCCGCTAAAAACACACAGTAACAAGTAAGACCACCCAACGGCGAAACGCAAATTTGACAGATCGCAAACGTCACCAGCGGACAGCCTTACGTGGGACGAGCTCTCCTCATCTGCAGCCTGTGAGGAGGTGGAACGGGAGTCTTCTGACTGGCCACGAGACCCACCCTTGGCTCTTCCCTTCTCAAACCTTCCTCTCCCCCTGCTTTGCGGAGGTGAAGAGTCTGAATCATTGGCCACAAGTCCGTCATCTTCTGCGGTGGAAGAATTCATCGTTAAGAGTACGTTTTCACGGCACGAACAGGACTCGGAGGAGCGCACAGCTCCGCCAAGGCTAAACAATTCCACATCTGATTAGCTGGCCTGACTCATGCTTCACCCCTTCACCGGCACAGAAATCACTTCCAGCCATTCTTGCAGAAAAACTGAAAAATTTTTGGGATTTAAAAAAAAAAGCCCATTTCACAATATTCAACAAAGAATTTGCCCTAATTTTTGTGTCATTAATGAAAATGTATAGAAACATCTTTTAACATGTATGTCAATATATTTCAACATTTTCTGCATTAAAGAGCCTGTGGGTTCAGCTGTGGATGGGCAATTAACAGGAAATGACCAAAAATCATTTAGAACCTGATGGTTTTAATCTTACGCATGTTGGCTAACGTGACTAATAGTTCACTACAAATGTGATTAACTGTCCCATTTAAATGAAAAAACCCACTGAGCTCCAACCGAGGAATACATTTGGAATAACGGTGCTGTTAATATTAGATAAAACCATCCTACTTTCCCTAAAGGCCATCAGAGGTTTCCATAACATCTGTTCTCATTGGGATGAAACCAGAAAGTGAAATATATCTATAACATAAAAGGTGTTTAAACATATTTTACCTTGAATCACATTCTGTGAGGCGTCCCTGTGTTTGCGGCAGTACACACTGTGTTTCAGAAGCAAAATAAATACATTTAAATTGAGTTGACACTGAATATAAATGAACTTGAATGTAGATGGATGTCCTGAAGTAAACCTACAGGTAAATGCCTTGGGAGGGGTTCTCTTTGATCTGGGCTTTGTCTTTCAGAGCACAATAATAGTGATACGTCCTCCGGCACGTCTTCACGTCGCAGCCGATGGTCGCACCCGGCCGGTGGCAGGAAGAGCACATCTGGTGGACGAAACGAACACGCCTACATCGTTTAGAAACGCCACTACATACACGCAGGTCCAGCAAATTTAAAGAGCTGACCTCCGGCAATGTGATTTGTCAATTAGACATGCAAAATGGGATTTTCTGATGTGGTTATGAATAATAATTTCCCTCCAATGATCGCGGCTCCTGACACACACAATTCTTCGTCATCTTAAAGGCCAAATGCAAATATGATGTGATCATCCCAGTGGGAATAAAATGGATTGTTGCAGGAGACAAATGGAAGAAACTGAGCACAAAGAGAACATCTAAATATTGATAAGCTCTGACATGAAACTAAAATATTTTTCAAATTAATATAAAGGAACATAAACTCTTTTGTTTTAGTATCTAAAAAGCTTTAAAAAAAAAAAGCTTTTCAAAAATGTGTTTCTTGGAGATCAACTGTCTGTAAATGTATGGGTAAAAACATGGGACAGAGAAAGAAGCAAATTGGACAGAGTGAACATGTTGTGATCGTTAGAACATCCCATTTAAACGTCAGACTGAGGAGTCACAGCCTCTTCAGTCCACATCACAACACCTGAGGTTAACCCCCCACCCCCACCTGTCACCCTTCAGCTCTGCTCCTGTTTAATTGGGGGACACGCTGCGACGGGAAGGAGACACTCACCAATTTATTTCCTCTCTTGATCTCCTTTTTCACATCCTCGATGGAGAATCCCCCGATGTTGTCGCTGTCTGAGTGGGTTGTGACCAGAGCCGAGGAGAAAAGCTGCACAGGACATTCAGAACAAATTCACTCGTGTTGTCATAGCGTCATAATGATGATGATGATAGATGCAAGTCGTCACAGTAATTTCCCCTGACTATTACCAATGCATCATTTTTCACAACTAACTGATGACTTACATAGATGTGTGTTGATCATCACCAGAGCGGAATTCAGTGTATTCTTAAAGGTCCAGTAGCATTTATGTTAGAATCTGACACATGAAATTTTGGTTGAATGTGAGTATAAACTAATAAGAACTATTATAAAATGTTCTATTCCCACTCTGCCTATAAATCCAACACCTTGGATCTTCAAAATAAACAAAGATATCATCAACAAATTCTAAAGAGATAAATCCTATTTCTGCTTTTGCAGTATGAAACGCTGCTAAAGAGATGTGTGTTTCCACCCATTTAAAAGAATGAAACATTTAACAGATTTTTTTTTTTTTAACTTGGTGAATCTTCATCTATGTGTGACACGAGCAGCAAGCAGACATGACTTTTTCTTGAAGCATCTGAGGCTGAGGGTTGGGAAGAATGAGCTCCTCTCACCATGCACTTGTGGTGAGCTGCCAGCTTCTGGCTGTCGGACACCAGCAGCTGCCCGCACTCCTTGTCCCGGTTGGTTTTGCAGAAGGCACATTTCGGCAGCCGTGTCGCCGCTCCTTTCCTCTGTCCCGACATGACAAAAGGCTTCTTTTTTTTGTTTTTTTTTGTTTGCAGGAGTTTCTGATGAAGACAAATAAGCACACACCAAAAAAATGTGTAAAAGTGAGGAAAATAACATATATATATTATATTATAGATCTGAATGCTATTGGCTGCAGATTTCTGCAGGATTTACTGACATCTCGTGGAGCGTCTGCAGACTGCAACCAACTGAACCCCCCCACAGCCTCACTCTGTGGCTGCTCCTAACATGAAGAATATGAAAGGCCTTTCTAGAGCCAGTGTTTGGTTTGTCTGTTTGGGGCTGCCATAGAAACACGGCTCTGCAACATGGAGTAATCTGTGGGAGAGTAAAGGTGCATGAAAGCCGTCAGATTTAAGATTTACTAAACCATTGTTGGACTCAGGTGGTTATACATGAAGTGGAAAATAATCATGAATATTATGTTCCATCCTTGCCCTGCATTCATATACAATGGACCTAAATGCAAGACACCCTGTTCTGGAAAATTCAAATGTGACTATTATGAAATGATTAAAATAAAAAAACCCCCACAAAGAGCAGTAATCAAAACTTTTACCTCAACTACTACTGCAAGTAATTTAAAGATAGAGCAATTAAAAACAAGAGGAACTCTGTGTCTTAAGAAAAAAACTAGCTTCTGATGGGGCCAAAAAAATGTCTTGCAAGACGTCAACCTGGCAGCTGCTGGATTTTGGCTGACTGTGCTCTGGAAAGATGTCGTATGAATGCTAAAATGCACAGAATATATGGAGGCAAATTTACTGACAAATCCCTGTACTTCATAAGTGTCTGCTTTTAAATGAAAACAGGACCGAGGCACTGGAAAAAGGACCTTCACCGGTCATCCAGATCTAAACCATATCAAAATAGAATATTATAGAAAACCATGACTTCCCAGACATATGAGTGGTTCCTGTGCAAATGATGGGTTTCCCATTTTTCACAGGCAATCCCAATCTCGAAAACACCTAATCCATCATACAGCTGCTAGATTAAACCACAGTGCATGTTGTCAGTAGCAATAAAAACCCACACAGCGTCAGGGATTGGGCCTATTTGAATATTACTATTTTATTGTAACAATTTCTACAGCACTCTAGTTACAAATTAGGTCAATATTTCTATTTTCTTACATTAAAAGTCATTTATGGTTGCAAACCCATGGCTGTAACACCAGGGTGCAGGTATGGATCAAACCTTTATTTCCCCATGTTGTCCATTAAAACCGTGAAGGCATCTCATCCACACTGAATCCGATGGAACTAGTCGGATTGAGTCCTGAACACTCCACCACCTGAAGTGTGTTTTACAGCACAGCAGCAGCCGTGGTGCTGCTGGTCGGGCCATTCCGGCCATGATCGCAGGGCCGGGGCTCACTGCGGCGCGGCGCGGCTCCGGCGGAGCAGCCGGCGCGCAAACGCGCTGCTGCCCGCGGAAATAACACCAAATAGCCTTTATTTCATCCCTGCTGTTCAATCACATGTCCTCATAATAGAAACCTACAAGACATAGCGAGATGGTGGTGGATTTATTTCACGAACAAGCGATAAACGCAAACAATTCCTCACAATTTCTGCTAGAAAGTTTTGAATCAAAGGGGGTGTGTGGCTCCTGCTCCTCTGAACTACAGATAACTAAAAACTATTCCAACTAACAACATCTTTACGCCATGAAATCTCTTCCGAGGCCTTTTTCTTGAAGGGAAATAATGGGTGTTCTTTCCTCACCACGGACCTTCAGCATGATGTTCACGTTTGAACGTAAATAATAGTGAATATTTCCCTTTAACTGAGGGGATTATCATGACAGGCGCGACTGTTCGGAAACCGTTTCGAAGTAAAGAGCGCCATACGTGATGAACCCCCGTGAAAAGAGAAGCTCGGCTTGTGCGCCAGTAATACGGCCTGAAACGACAATAGGCCATAAAACACCACGGGAAACATCCAGCCACTCAAACAGATCCAGATCCTTACCTGTTAATGGAATCTAATCGGGCCGAGACGCTCGAAAAGACGGAAAATAGCACCGGGTCGTGTCTGTTTCTCTCCGTCCTTCTAAAGTAGACCGTGAGCTTTTCACACTAGCATCAAGCTAGCTAGTCGTGTTCAAGGTCGCAGGACTTCCTGTTAGGGCCTTCAAAATAAAAGTCCTCCCGAACAACAATGCTGAAACGGTTCAAGCGTGAAAGGAGACAGGAAGTACATTTATATAGGAAACCCATGTTTGACAAAACATCCCTCAGGAAAATTAGTTCTGTAGTACAGTATTGTACAAATGGTCCAGAAGCACATATTATCTTAGGGCGGCCATGTTTCAAGCACATCTAGAAGAGATTGGATTTATGCCGGAGATTAAAGAAAATAAGAGGCACTGCATGCTATTTCAGTATTATTCCAGTATTATTAGTCACAAAAACCTCCTTAAGCCCCATTGGACACAGGGTCATTACATGTCATGCAATTTACGGAATGTGTTTAAATGTATATTTATTTTTATTGCACCAAATGTGTCATAGTATTATGTATTTTTAATATTTGAGTACAGTTCATTATTATGAATAATTGTCTGGATAACAATTTATTGTCAGACTGTTTGTCAGAAGGGCCCTTACTACTTTGTTTATATTAAATTCACATGGAGCATGATTTCAAAGAAATTCTAAATGAGATGCATAATTAACAATAGTAAAGTTAAAAGTTAAGTAATTAAGTAGTAACTTTCGTTTCGGCTCAAAAATCCAACTGTATTATTTTGTCCATGAACAGATTAAACGTGGATCTGATGAGTTACATCATTATAAATAAACACTTAATTGTTAAAATGGAACTTAAATATCCTTCCATTATGACATTTTTTATGAAGAGAATCATAAAAAACACTGAAGATTGATTTTTGTTCTTAACTTTTATCAAGAATTTTGGACATGAGTGGAAGTCATTGGCAACAACAGGCTGAACTCTACCACAACTACCAGGACTCATTCAAATGTTTACGATAAAAAAGACTGGGGTAGCTCTACAATGAATGCAGCACAATGTTGCCTTTTAATTCAGAAATTCAACAACAGCAATTAAATTGTCTGTCAAAACGGTTATTTATTATAGGTCTAAAACTAGATTGCACTCAGTGAAGATATCCATCATTATATCTTATCCACATGGAAAGAATAGTTATTACTGTAATGCATTATCCAAACTGTTGTTACAAAACATCACATACCACCACATTAGACAATGTTTTAATCAAATTTGTGTGATCAAAAATAATTTATTACAAACGCTGCCATTCAGGAAACTTTTGCATTAGTGGCAACACACAGACATGAATAACATCCCATAATGAACACAAACCATGCTTGAACACAACGTCTGTCATGAACTGTTGCTAAGGCAATACAGATCTGTAGTAATAGAAGCGTCATATGGTAGGCACAAATACTACCACTTCCAACAGGATTATACTATTAACTACTGTATATTCCAACACTTATCTGTGAGCATAAGCCTTGTACAATTGCTTTACCTCTATGGTGGGTTGTTTCAAGACCAAATTGAGCTCCCATCTATTGTTGTAATAAAAGTTGGCATTACAGTTGTTAACTCTGCCAATGCGTCATCCTGTCCCCCATTGGCACGTCTTTTATAATTGGTTGGTATTTTTTCAGCAGAATAAAGCCAAAAAGATAATGAACAAATTTTCATGAAACTTGGACTGAGGAGAAGTGGTGAGGGCATAGATGAAGGGGGCAAAACCAGGATTTAATTTAACTTTGTTTGTTAGTTTGGGCATAATCCTCATGACAAACCAATCAATAATCATTCATTCATTCATTCATTCATTGTCAACCGCCTCATCCGCTGTGGTGGGTAGCGGGGGGCTGTAGCCTATCCTAGCTGACTGAGGGCGTGAGGCAGGGGAAACTCCGGCTGCGATGCCAGCGCACCACGATCAATGTAACAAATGCACACAAATGAAACTAGTACCCAGGCAGTCCAGACTGCAACATCCTGGAACACCCCTGAATTCAAAATTTTAACCTGGCCTACTCGCATAGGTCAAAGATCAAAGCTAGTGCTCTGACCTACTGTCATTGATCAAAGCACTAGCTTTGATCTATGGTCTTACTCACACTGGCCCTCTCCCTCGTCTCGCACTCTTATCCGGTTCCTGAATGTACAAAAGTTGAAATTTGACCTTGACCTAGTTTTCTCAAGGTCAAGGTCATCATTTCATTTTCATCCACTTTGCCGACTGAGTAATGTTTTTGTTTCATCTTTCAATTTGCAGCAGTTGCGAAGATATTTGGTGGACAAACGAACGCACGAACGAATGGACGAACACACGAACACTGACAATTACAATACATCACTGCTTTGAAGCGGGATGTAATTACCATACGTCCAATAATTATAGTATAATATGTGCCCTTAAATATAAAGTGTATTTGGATTGATGTTGAAGATACAATTAGGAGGTATAGATGTGGACCATTGAGTACCACTCTGTTTGTTCTTTTATTTATTTATAATTTCCTTTGCTCTTTTTTTCTTGATTCTAAATTCTCTATTCTTATTCTGACTTTGTTTTTACATTTTGAAACAGAGCAGCTGTAAAAAAAAAAATTTCCTCTTGGGGATCAAGCAATGAAGGATTCTGATTATGTATATCGCTAATACTTTTTTTTTCTTAAACTGTTGATAAAACTGAAATTCCATACAAATAACAGTACTGTACTGTATAAGGAAGTTTAAAATATGTGATACACATCTCTAAGAACAATTTCAATAACCTATTTTTTCCTCATCATTGAGGTCCGCTTGATGAAATCTACAGGGCAGCTCGACAGGGGCGGCTTGCTATTCAGTCTGCTCGTGTCCACCCACACGAAATTTCCAAGACAAGAAACATGCGCACATACAAAAAGTAGGGCGTTTCCATAGAGTCGTTTCATGACTACGATTGGTTGAAATCAGTGTCAGTCTTTGTGTGGAGCGCAAACATACCCGCCCACTGTCCCCGAGAGGCGAAGAGGAGAGGACGGGAGTTTCAAGCGAACAGAACAGGGAAATGAGTTGTCAGACAGGCCGGCCCAGCAACTCTGTCTTCATAAGTAGGCTGCTAGCAAGTTATACGACAAACGGTCACGAGTAAAAAGAAAATATTCGCGTTCGTCACAGCGATGAAGGTCGTTGGTTTGAGCTCTTTGTAGTCACCATTGGTAACGTTAGATGTTAGCTGCGGCCACAGATCTCAGATAACGTCACAGACACTTCAAAGTAGCCCGGAGTGCAGGAACAAAGTGGACCAACCTGCTAGCCTGACAGCTAACCTTTAGCCGCCGAGACACCCCCGGCTTTCAGACCAACCTTCACTCGGTAAGTCCTGACAGCCTCAACTCGTACAGTTCACTAACGAATGTGTGTTCTTTATTTTTTCCCCACCACGACACGGTCTAGTTTTCTGGTTTCCTGCTAACTTCCAGCTAACTAGGTCACTATTTAGCACAACTTTGCGGATGACTTGTTTGCATTTCGACGTCCTTGTCGCTGTTCCAGCTGCCTTTAAGCTAGGAAATTTGTGTTTTTATTCGGATGGGCTTGTGATAATTGGGGAGAAACCAGCTATACTGGGGAAACGCACCTGGGAACTATTGCTCCAGTGCTAATGAAACACACCCGCATCATAGCTGAGGAGCAGTTGTCTGTGAGTAACAAGCAGCTCGGTGTCTGCTCTGAATTATACCAGTATAGCTCCTTTAGGTGGAAGCTTTACAGACATGTCTGCATTCAGTAGGAGGTGTTGTCAGTGTGAAACTGTGTTCCTTCTTTATCAGAGATCTGGGTTTCCATCACCAGCCCTCAACCATGCCTTTTCATTTTGGAAAGACTCAGAAGAATCCAGCTGAGATTGTGAAGAGTTTGAAGGAGAATGTGGCACACATGGAAAAGCTGGATGCCAGCGACAGCAAAAAGTGTGAGAAGGTCAGCAAAGTTTTTATTTTTGTCCTTCGTTTGAAAAAGTTCTCTTATATTTAACAACTCATAGTCAATTTCATTCCACATTTAAGGTTGCAGAGGAGGCATCCAAAAATCTGGCTTCACTGAAGGAGATTCTTAGTGGAACAGGTGACAAGGAGCCTCAAACGGAAGCAGTGGCTCAGCTTGCACAAGAACTGTACAACACCAACCTCCTCATTGCGCTCATTGCAAATCTACAGAGGATTGATTTTGAGGTAGGAAAAAAAAAGGATTTGTTTCTGTGTTCATTTAACTTGTGTAAAAAGAAGTGATCATTTTGTTTAGCTAGCAAGTTATCTCATCATGTGCATCCCCCATGTGCAAATCCATGCATAATAATGTAAGTAATATAATATGCAAATGCGTATTATGAACACCCAGTCAGTAATTTATCTTTTTTTTGCTGTACATTTTTTCCAGGGTAAAAAAGATGTGGTTCATCTGTTCAGTAATATTGTCAGACGTCAGATTGGTGCCCGTACACCTACAGTAGAATATATCTCCACGCATCCAGAAATCCTCTTCATGCTTCTCAAAGGGTGAGAACGCCTTCTCCGTCCAGCTCTGTGACATATTCGAGCCGAGTGCTTCATGAGAGCGGTTACATATGTAGAAGTCCAGCCTTATGTAATTTTAAACACAACCAGCAGATTTTGTCTACGTGACTTTCTGCAGAACTATTTGGTGAAATCACACTCCCTGACTGTGGCTGGTGATTTTGCACACTAAACACAGTATGAGTTTAGACAACTCCCAAAGGAGCGAGTGTGAACTTGTTGCATTCAGCTGTGGGTTGAGCATTTAGATGAACAGAGCGATAGAATTGATTTCATGGCTCTGAACCACTTCGTCATTCTTAAAGTGAAACATGTTTTCCGTCGGAATTTTGCAAATTTGCCCCTCTGGAATTGGTTTTTGAACTTATTTCAAAATGTCAGTCCTGTGGACATTACTATTCAGGCTGAATTATAAAGATAAATATCAAAACCATTAAATGTGGTGTATGAACCGAGCCTTGTGCTCATAATTCCCTCGTAGTTGTATCGTGAATATGCTACTTGTCTACTAGCAGCTAGTTTGACACAAAATCAGCCTATTTCTGTTGTTCAAAGTCTTTGTTTCATTTTCCTTTCATATATTTTTGGTTTTGAGTTGTTAAATCCTTGCTATTTATTTTATAACTAAATGAAACTGACTTGTCCTGGACTCACACATGTAAACCTGTGCAGGTATGAGACAGCAGACGTGGCTCTGAACTGTGGAATGATGCTGAGAGAGTGCCTGCGCCACGAGCCTTTAGCACGGATGGTCCTGTTCTCTGAAGATTTCTACTGCTTCTTCCGTTATGTAGAGCTGTCAACTTTTGACATAGCCTCTGATGCATTTGCCTCATTCAAGGTAGATTAACATATTTTCACTGGAGATTCTATTATACAATTTTATTTCCAGAATCTTCAACAATATATGTCTAATGTCTTTGTCTCCTATCTCTCTGTCTCTGTCTCTCCTCCTTAGGATCTGCTTACAAGACACAAAATAATGTGTGCAGAATTCCTTGAAAACAATTATGACAAGGTGAAGTTTCTCATTTGAATTGTAAACTTTTATTGTAGTAATTCTCATTCCGTGCCTAACAGATGTCTGAAATGTCTATCAGGTGTTTACGGAATACGAGAAGCTCCTGCATTCTGAAAACTACGTCACCAAGCGACAATCTTTGAAGGTAAAGCTCCTTTGCCACCTTTTAACCGTGTGAAAACTCCACTGAGGTAAAGATTTAAAGCTGGAAGCCCCAGAAAGACCAGATTGTTTTTGGAAGTCTCACCTAATATCAACCAACTGATATTAAACCCACACTCTCACCCGATGCTGAGCTGGAATCAAACCCTGATACCACAGCGTTACGTCCTGACGCATTTGTCATCCATTGTTTGTTGTCGATATTCAGTGTCCAAAGAAGTTGTTGGGTTTTTTTGTGTGCACTCAACAAGGATGACAGATGTTTTTAAAATACACGACTAAACTTGCTTTTTAATGCGCTGTTATCGTTTCAGCTCCTTGGGGAACTTCTTTTGGATAGACACAACTTCACTGTCATGACAAAGTACATCAGTCGGGCAGAGAACTTGAAGCTGATGATGAACATGCTGAGAGACAAAAGCCGAAACATCCAGTTTGAAGCATTCCACGTCTTTAAGGTGCGCACACATATCAGCTGCATTCTGTTGTCACTGCGTTTTGTTTTTAAGGTGGAAATGTTGGTATCTCCACCTCACATGATCTCCATCTGCTCTTGAAGGTATTTGTCGCGAACCCCAACAAGACTCAGCCCGTGCTGGACATCCTGCTGAAGAACCAGGCCCGCCTCCTGGATTTCCTGGGCCACTTCCAGACTGAGCGAGCAGAAGACGAGCAGTTCTGTGACGAGAAGAACTATCTGATGAAGCAGATCCGGGAACTGAAGCGGCCCCCGGCGCCTGAAGTGCAGGAAGCCTGAGGAGGAGGTGGAGATGACTGTTTCACCAGGTGTTTGGCGTATAGGTGGGGGCAGGAGCTGCGGAAGGCTAACAGATGAGCACCATAAGATTTAATATTAACTACTTCCTTCACTTAGTGTTTTTTTTTTCCTTTTTTGTTTGTGTGTGGAGGTGATTTCCATCCAGCAACCTGAGTGGGCCAAGAACTGTTATTTAAGCCCCTGTGCTGCTTCTTTAGCGATTATTACAGCCTGCTCCGTTCTCGTGACGTCAGATCTTCAAACTGTTACTGTTCTACATCCTCTGTTTCTGACAGAGACCTCATGACAAAAATGTCACTTCATTCAAACCCAACATGAGCTCTTATGTGTTCTTGAAAGTCTCAGAAAATTGTTTTAGAGATTGAAAGATTGAGGACAAGAAAAAATATTATTTTTCTAACGTGTCTACATGGTAAATAGTTTAGAGCACACAATAGCTATTCCTTCTGAACATTATTTAAATTGCATAGCTTTTTTTTTGCCTTATCATGTTGCACAGGGACTTTATTTTAGGTGACTAATGTGTAGCGGGTAGCTTCGTTTGCATGTGTGGGGTTACAGAGGTCAGAAATGATTCTGCAGTGCTGTGCTTTCTGATGCATTAGCTGGCAGGAAGAGAAAATCAAAACCATAGAGAAATCAATTAATTGTGCTGTGATTTTTTTTTTTTTTTGAGGCTGCTCTCAGTAAGGCTCACATGACTGCAATTGAAACAGGGCATCAGATACCGCTGCAGGGTACTAGCCATCCATTCACCGCTAACAAGAGCAGCCCGGATGATACCGATTGATCTGACTCGGAGCGCTCCGTTTCATCCTCACACACTGAGCACAGATGGCAGCGATTTGTTAAAAAAACAGTGATCGAACTAACAATTCCTGAAGTTTCAGGTGTTTGTCTGTTACAACCTCAGCGCTACACAACCTGAGAAACTTATTTAGCAGCTGTGATCCATAAGGATGCATCACAAGCACGTTGCACTGTAAAACCTGCATATGAGAGTATTCTGTTATGTAACAGGAGTTGACATGTTCAACTGGCATCATACCAACTTGACAATGCATCTCCTAGAATGACTTTACACATTTCTCTGTAATTTGGTAATTTGATAGATCTTGATCATTTTGCTCTTTGAATTGGACTATGTAAAATTACTCATTTTATTCATTTAAAAAAAAAAAATTCTTGTTAATTGCAATAAATAGTATACACTCCCTCACAGGATGCAGTGCGACGTGCCTGTGATGCATCAGACGTCCTTCCAGAATATAACGTACTGTTACACCAAGAATAGCTTCTTTTTGGAGGATGAGCACTGAGTTTATTGAGTTCCTTATGTTTCGCGTTTCGTTTAAAGACCTCTGTTGAAATGATTGCCTTACTTACATCGTCTCTCAACTGGCATATTATGGATTTCAAGAAATTTTGTTGTCTGTACGCACATTCGTCTAGCATATACCTCAAGCATACACCTTTTCCTTTCATTCCTAGACGGGATATTTTATTTGACAATTTTGAAATGCACAGCGGTGTGTGTAGTGTGTATGCATGCTGAAAATTGGTATGTATGTTAAACCTTGAACAGGACTTTGTTTTGGTTTTCTCAATGGAAAACTATATTTTTAAACTGAGATTTCATTGGGCGGCGCCATGCAGATGTTAATTCATAATGAATTGCAGTATGGCACCTTGTAATGAATGTTGCCTTATTTAAAGACATTTTCATGGATGGGAAACATTATCTCAACTTGTGTTGCTTTTAAACCAAAGATTGCATGAAAAGGATGAAATTGTACATTTAGAAATCTAAAAAAAACCCAATCCTGACTAGTAAATTTCCCAGATCCACATGTGGTCATTTGCAGTTTTACAAATCTGTACCAGAGTGATCATGTGAGTGTGAATATATCTTATTGAGGTTAGGAGATTACAACCAAAGTTTTTGGTGCAAAATTTAAGAAACAAAAAAGTTCCTCACTTATGGGTTCTCCAAATTTTTCCACGGTCTGTGTCGGGTTTTGTCACATTTGGATTAATTTTGGTAAACATACCATGAATTTGGTGCATTAAATAGATTGAAGTCCTACAGTGTGCTGTCATGTACCTTTATGACTTTTTTTGCATTGGTTTATTTGCTGGATTCAACATCTCCATGAGCACAAACATTTTTTTTTTACATACTGTCATCTATCAGGCCTCTGCAACACTATCCATGATAATTTTACTTTTGTGTAACAACACAACAAATTGTTAAATGAATAATCCAAGTTTATCCTTAAATCTATTCCCTACAAGTGGAAATAACTTTCTTTAAATTGAGTCCAGATAAGTGCACCAAGGAAATGACTCGCTGTACGCAGTCCCTCCACCGGAGGGCGCTGTTGACAACGATTGGCTTGTTAATTTGTTCAAACGAATCATTTTGGTTCCCCTCCCTCTACTTATTACTGTTTGAATCACTGGCAGTATAGTGAAGGCATCAAAACAAATCCTTAAGATCAATATCCTATGTCATAATTAATAATTTCCTGTTTAAATGTGTTTTGTTTTTCCCCATTCTGTTGCCTTTTTTTCTCCTTTCCAACCTTTGGATATTTTCTGTATTTACCATGGAAGTGAATTATATGTACATAACTTTATAAAGAATAAAAGTTTGAAAGCATTCATGAAAGTATCTTTGTGGCAGTTTACTTTTGTGTCTTTGACAGGTCAGATGACCAAAATATTCCTGAGGCTCCTGTATGTTTTGTAGGATTATCTGGGGCAACACGACAAACCATTTTAATCTGTTCATGAAATTAAAAGTACATACAAGTCAAAACATTTTTGACCTTTGGAGACAATTGAGGTAAAATGCAGAGGTCAACTTAATACATTTCAATTATCCTTTGTGATAATTGGATGAAAACAAGACATTTTGCCTTTTTTGGAGTTTCCTGACATTTTAATAAGTTAAATTATACATCAAATAATCAAAACAAGCTGATAATAAAACTAAGCTGCTAGGAGTGTTATGCCTAGTGACGGCATCAATATAGTGTTTTAAAATATAAACCCACACTGCAAGACATAAAACAGAAGAGCCAGCCAACATTCCATCCTGCCAGCAGGAATCCAACAGAAGTTCTCCGTTCTCTTGAGCAGATAATTTAGAATGCCTGCAAACTGTGCCTCCAACAGAACAAGCCACTGTGGATTTTATTTCCAATTTAATGATCTATTTATATTTATTTATGCATATACATATAATGAAATACGATCCTCAACTCCACCTTGTATGCTTTCTACCCATAAGCTCAAAGAGTTCCTCTGGAGAACCAGCAGACTCCATGTGAGATCAAACACACTGGCTGAGGGATTCAAGTCAGTGGGCGGATGCCACTGGTTTCCCTTAAACTCCACCAATCGCAGGCTGTGGAAGCAGAGAAAGAAGCATGGGAAAGTGGGTTAAAGTTCATTCAGGGAAGAAAGCAACTAACCTGTTCCCACAGTGGAGAAGAGCCACCACTCGCTGTTCGAGGCTACGTAGCCTCAAACAGACACCAGTGGGTGTCACTGAAGCCCACTGGTGTAAAAACCGCGTTAATGACTGATATTTGTGAGCATATGAGGCGGGATGGTGGTGGTGGTGGTAGTGGTGGGGGGGGGGGACGTGCTGCTACAGACAGAGCAGATGACTATGTGGGGGCAGGGTTTACAGGGGTTAAAGGTCACAAGCCTTCTGGGTTTCTATAGCCAGGACTGCCTCTAACGCATGAACGGGATGGGTTGATAAAACTACACAATGTGAGATCACAGGGAGAAAACAATGTTGGGGGGTTCCGCATGTGAACGAATGATGCTTAAAAACAGGACTCCAATGTTTTGTCCGCGCAATGGAAGGACGACATCCGCAAAGATTGCACCGCCTGCGCTCCTCTCCCCACCCCCACAAAGGAAAAACAACAAAAAGATGCTCACAATTTCATGCATGGCAGAACTTTTTGTTTGAACGAGAGGCTGGTAAAGACGGCTGCAGAGACGGGACATCTGCGGGCTGGAGTCCGGAGCACACACTCAAGTTTTCACCATGACGGGGAGCGATTCACAGAAACCAGAGAGCCTTTACGCAAATCCAAGGTAGGCAGCGCGTCCATTGTGTGTCCATTTACGCAGGAACACATGCTGATGGCGGTGTTTTAGGTGGGCTTAGTTTTCTTTTAAAAGTTGAATAACATGAATAACGACCCAATTTTTGTGATTTCGTCGTTTCTTTGTGCTGATTGTTCTACAAAAAAACGAAAACAGAAATAAGGGCCACGTTCATACGCGCGCTGATCTTAATTCGCCGTTAACAAATGAAGCGGAGATCCTCAACTTGATCTCCTCAGACTTGGTTTGTACACTCGTTCCAGTCTTTGTAAGGTGTACCGGCGAACGACGACGATCAGTGGATCTACTTTATTAATCCGCAGCCGCAAATGAACGCACCCATTCTCCCCCACCAGCTGGCCCGCATCAGCTGCGTAATTGATTAAACGCGTCGGACGTTCACGTCCATTATTTAATTGACACGCGTGGAGTCGTCAAGAGTGAGTTGGCGCCACTTTATTAAAGCTGCACAGGCTGGAGGGGCCAGGGACGCGTCCAGGGCCCCCAACCCCCCGACAGGTCGGCCAGGCTTTACGCTCCGGTTTAAGGTGACGAGATTCACTAGTTTGAAGATGAGTTTAAACTTATTTATGGTTGTTTTATCTGAACCGCCACAGTTCAGGAGATATAAATGTACTTTTGACTTTTTACTGCATTTGAACAACTCTTGAAGTAATGCAGTACTGTGATACTGAGGGTTACCCAGTGGTCTTCTAAGCTTTTGATAATTTACATATTTTACATGTTTTAGACATTTCATACTCTAGTAGTTCTCGTGAATGCAGGAGTTGCGTGATAGTTTTGGTGGGGAGCATGTGCTTTTATTAGTCATGCAATCAATCAATTAATTTTCTCTTTCAGAAGATCCTGACTGGAGGTTTCTTACTTTGGATATTTTCAACATCAATCCCATCGTCATCATTCCCTGCCTTCATCATGGTCCTCCAGCTAAGGTGCATCTAGTGTAGTTAGTGAAGTATTTCAGTATCTACTGCCCTAGTTGCTCCTTCTGGCTGGAGGCCTTGTCCTCTTCCAGGTTCTGATTTATTTTAAACTGCATTTAAATGTCAAAATGGAATCTTGTATTATGAAATGCATCATCTTGTTAAACATGGCTCTAGGGTGTCAGACTAGAAGTCGGCCTTGTGTATTAATTTGAATTTCTCTGACATGGCTTCTGACTTTTGGCTACATGAACATGACGGCTTTGCAGCGCCAAAGTGCTCACAGTGCAGGTAGTATGCATTGATCTACTGCAGTTTGTGCACTTCAGGTACTGCTGGTCACTGTTCCCATTCACGAGTGATTGCAGGGGTAAATATTATGGGCTTACAGAGAGTTTTGTTGGTTTGCTTTCAGCTTCTGTTCATCTTTGCTGTGCAAATCCATGCAAAGCTCTCTGTTTCTCAGGCACACACCTGAAGATCTGTGGATTTAGATTTCTAAGCTTTGCTAGCAGATTTTTTTTTTTTTTTGCAATTGCAGATTTTATTTTCCCAGTTGCTGTCAATTTAAGACTTTACCTCCAACATTAAATGTCTTTAACATTACTGTTTGTCTTGCTGTTTTCGGGTGGATGACTTCACAATTTCAATACTTTACAAAATAAAAAGAAATTGCACAGTATCCATCTGCGATCCGCCAGATGTGAGCAGCAATTCATTTATCTCATTGTACTGATATAAACCTATTTTAATGAGCTGTGTTCAATCAGGACCATTAGTGAGTGTGGCCTCCTGCTGCCTGAGATGCGGATTGAACACTGGGTGGCACCATTTCAACGTTATTGGTTCAATGAAGCCCAGGAAGTGAAACTGTCCAAGATGAGAAGATAATATAAAATGTGTAACTGAATCATCTGATGAGGGAGAACGCTTTTGATTTTCCACTGCTGTAGGGTTTGTTTTTGTCGATTTTAAGACTTTCTTGTGATTTTTGTACACTTTGTCCATGTGGATTAATAAAAACGCTTTCATGTCCGACGCCTCTGGATCTCTGACAGAATACACACTTTGACACTTATTTTCTCTTTGTGGGTGAAGAATAAAACAGTTTAAGTGCTCATTGTGGTCTGAATGTATTACCTCCAGTGTGAGGAAAACTAAGCGCACAGGTATTAGACTAATTGCCTCCTGCTGCGCACAGCGCCATTACTCCAGCTGACAGCAGCTAGTGAAGTGTATTAATCCTCTCCTTGCGTCACCACCTCTGCAGACAGCGCGAATGTATCAGCATCACCATCAGGAGAGAGATCTCTGCGCGCGTCCTCGCGACGTTGCGCGTGCACTTTCTGGCCGGGAGCGCACACACACACACACACACACACACACACATCCGGGATGTTCAGCCTGAAAGTGAGAAGCAGGCGAAGCGGGGCTCACAACTTGTTCGCACTGGGGTAGTTGGACCGAGACGCACCAGGGAGCAGCTCTCCAAGCGGACGCAGGTTCTACTTTGGGCCAAAGCGGAAGGATGCTGATCCGAACCGAACCGGGAGCCGCAGCTTCACCTCCTCAGCAGAGACACCGGATCCCACTGTAACTTTGAATGTGTTGAAGTTGCATCGGTTGCTCTATTCTGTGTGTTTTGGACTCGTTGTTACCCGCCTGCCATGCCCGGTGCGGCCGTCCACGGCGCGCTCTTCCTGTGCGCCTTCCTCCAGCTGTTCTCTCTCCCCGGCGGGCAGGTGCCAAACTGCCAGGAGGTGCGCACAGTGTTTCACTCCCTGCACCCGGGGTCCAAGTGGGTTCCCGAAAACCCCGTGTCAGGTAACTGTCATCGACTGAACCCTTCTTCATTCTAAGCTCCACCGTTTTACGCACAGGATGCATGAAACCGCCTTCCCGGCTCCGCTGCGCCTCTTTGCGTTAATTTGATTTGTATGATTTCAGTGCTGTAAACGTTCTGTTTAATACACAAACACAACCATTTGGACAGTGTTTTTATGACATCTGAGCCTTTTCACTCCCGATTTCATGGTTGTTGAGTTCTTACCATGAGCAGCGAGCGCCAACCCACACACTCCATCTCACTGGCTGCTCTTAAAATCCATCTATTGGCCTTTTTCAGCGAATAGCAGGTTGAATTGTCTGAACCACAAGTTAAGTGCTTATGTAAAGCCTCCAAGATCAACTCTCACCGGTGTTTACTCGAACGCGGAGCCATTGCACATGCTCTGGAATAACTTTAATTTGGTCAGTACTTGAAAGAGGAATGAACATCTTTTCCAGGAGCTTTTTAAAATGTGGGTTTCAGTACTCTGTTTAATGGCTTTTATTGATTTTTATTCCCACCATGGGTGGTGGATTGCACTCAAAAGAAAAACCTTCTTTTGTGATGCTACTGTTCACATTCATGCTGGTCTTTTGCCAGTTTTTATTCAGCCTTTCTGTCAGAGGAGAGAGGGAGAGGTGGTGTGATGTGATTTGCGACCACTCTGAAAGCACATTTGTGAAATATGTAATTATCCAAACTGGATAATTGTTGTTTTTAAGAGCTTAAATGTCACAGAGTCTGACTTGGATGAGAAAAGGAATACGTGTTGAGAAAAAAAGTGACTTGACTTTTGAAATTTGAGGGGAAAATGTGAAGCTAATGGTGAAATAATTCATTTTGCTGTGGGATGGAGCGAGAACGCAGCACGTCGGTGATCCAGAGGAGCCTGTTGAATGGGCTCTGATTGGTTATTTTAATGGAAGGGGGGCCTCTCAAGAGGCTGAATCCCAGCCAGCTGCAAATGTTAATGGGGTGTTTTAGTGTCATGTCAGCATGAAGCTGGAGCTACAGGTTAACTGTTTTCTCTCTCCATTCCCAGCATGCAATTCCCAAACACATTACTCCCACCAGATTGAGAGATCCACTGAATAATACAAAATGCTCCATGAACATGAAAGTGTGTGATGAATCACAAAACGCTGCAAATCAAACAGCAGGAAAGATCTGCATCGTGCTTTGAAGCTTATTTTGTCATACCCTCTCCACCCTGTTTTTATTCCTCCATCCATGGGCGAAATCAGCTGCACACTCTGAGCCCCATTTTTCCTCACACACACACCCTTCTTTAATCACACACCCTTCACCTGGGCCATCAAGCGTTTATCAGGCAAAGGGGATTCATCATGGCAAACCAAATCCGAGGCAGGGCAGCCGTGTGTGAGGGTTTCGCTCAGGGATCAGTCTAAGCCGGACACTCTGAGCACCAGCAGCATGAAACCATTACTTACACTGGAAATCAATTCACCATTCAACCAGAGCACAATTCATCCTGGCTTAGTTAAGAGCTGGTGTGGTTGTCACGTCCCCCCCCCTCCCGAGCCCCCCGGCTGCACTGTCGTACATTCATTTACCGTTTTATGAAGTGAAGGTTGTATTGGTGGAAGGAGCTCACGATCGAACATGCGTGAGGTGTTAATGTTGAATTTATCAATGTCAAACAGGGTCCAAAAAAGCCTTTAGCACTAATGTTCTCTTTTCTAATCTAATAGAATAGATTAGAATCATGATTTTGAAATCATGTGTTAAAATAAACTCTTGACTTTAAAAAAAAAATCATTTTTAGATATTAAACGCAGCCGAAATCCAGTGACTCTTCTCTTTCCGAGTATTATTGAAGCGTGTCGTTCACCAGCACGTCTGAAATAAATCTAAAACTGCATTTTCTATTTTTTTGGGCTCTGGTTTATTCCGGAATGCTGCATTTGTTCCTGAATCAGATACACAACAAAATAAACAGGAAATATTAAGAGACATCTTAATAATTTTTTTATATTAAGATTTTTTATTTATTTTTTAATCATTCATGTGTTTTCTTGAATAACACAAAAAGTGTTCCAATGTCAGGACAGTTCTGCTATCTGGACTTTAATAAGGGGAGGACAAAAGAACAGAGAGGAAAGAAAGTGTTGTTGCTCTTCAAACAGCAATTACTTGAATTGACTTGCGACTAAACATCTTCTAACATCATCTGTAACTGTTCTGAGCTCCACTAGATCTTCATGAGGCACACAGTCAATGAGAAACCCATTGAATTAGACGTTGAGGCTGGCTGTGATGTTGCATGTGGAGCCAGGGGCCAAAACACTGCAAAACAAAAGTTCTTTTGACCACCAGCATGATGTGAGACTAGTGAGTGCAGAGGAGCAGCGTGGTCGTGTAAGTGTGCTGGGTGAGCACCACTCGTCTGTCTGTTGCGGTCGTTGTTGTTGTGGGCGTTTGTAGTGTCTGAAGGTTGAAATGGAGGCCGGGTGTCGGTTTACTCCATCATGTATGTGGAGGAGCAGCGTGGAGCGGGTTTCTCCAGGACGGGATGACGTATCTCATCTTGACCTGATTCATGAGAGCAACATCAGATTCTCTCCGGATGGAAGGCGTGATCGTCACTGGCTGGAGGCTGAGCTGACGGTTTGTTCATTCCCCTCCCTGAGCTGATTAAGAGTTTCACGTCGTTTGATATCGCAAAGCAGATACCAGATAAAGGTCCAGGAGATGCTGACTTCTCTCTAATTAGTCCGAGGGTCGGATGATCAGGGGTTTATTCATCATGACAACCTGAACAACAGAGAGCAAAAGCTTCTGCAGGTCTGCCTCTGATTCAACATGGATCTGTGTTGCTCTGCTTCAAGGAAGCTTTTTTTTTTTTTTTAACAGAGGATACATGTGTTTTTTTGTGTACGCTTAAAAAAAAACCAGGCTTTTTTATATTCATGCTTCAAGCTTTTTTTCTCCAACAATCATTACTTCATTAAATGACTTAAAATAGAGCAGTGAGCAAAGCAGTAAAACAGCTAAAACAGTGATAATCCCCAGTAGCTAATGATATTAATATTCCTAAGGTTGGTTGTAAATGGTGCTATCTTTATTTCTTTTATTGTCTCTACAAAGTGACACCAGCTCGTTTTGCCCCGGAGAGGAAGCCAAGCAGTCCCACATGCTTCCACTCAACACTGGTAGTTGATGTATAATTTATGCTCATAATGAACAGCTTTTAACATATTCTATATCTTAACACAACTTGTTTTTTCCCCCATGGTCTCCATCATTAAACTTGCATAGTGATAGCTTTCTAATTGGTGCTGGGGAAACTGAGAAACACACACTGTATTTGAGGCGGCCAATGTTCCTGTCCTTGTTAGCGAATGGAGGGGACAGCTGTTGGGGCCCCGCTGGAGGTTTAACCCCTGCCTCCACCGCTAAGGGCCGTCCCATGTGACTGTGACCAACTGAAGGGTGATCAATGCACGTTTAAAAAGCCAGCCAAAGACCTTGGCAATTGTTCTGCATGTCGAATTGTCTCTCTCTCTGCTGTGGTATTGATTGAAAGTACATAATAACTTAAGGTGTCACCTTGGACTGTGGCTGTAAGTTGGGAAATTTACATCTAAATTGCTCCTACCCCGGCACCTTGTCTTTCTTCATTTTCTTTGAGAGAATTGCCCAGGAGACCCCCCCCAAAAAATTGACTAATTAACCAGTAGCAGGCTGATGTAAAGGTGGTCTCTGTGTCTGATAGCTATTAAACTCAAGGTAGGTGACGTGAAAATAGCTCAGGACAAAAGTGACAGGGACTAAGAAAAAGAGAAAGGGGGGTGGGAAGACGACTGAGACCCAAAGCAAAGAGAAGCTGAATGCTGTTCCTCGAGCGATCTGTCAGTCAGAAAGGAAGCTCTATTTAGAGGGTGTGATTTTATTGTTTGTGGAACTCCACAGGGAATCATATTGCTTCCAAAAACCCTTCACTTATTCCTCACCGCCGTGGAGTTTCCTTGTAATGAAACACATTTATCATCTGCAAAAAACGACAAACGTGCAGATGAATCTGTCATTTTGGCTGAGATAATTGCTAAATCCTGCTCTCTCTTCTGCGACGGCCGCGTCCACCTCACCTGTGGCGCCATCGACAACCCAATGATTTTGCGCTTGCGGTCTGAAATTAACTTGATCTTACCTGTCACGCGTCCTTTGTTGGTATTGATTTAAGATATTAAGCCTGTCAGTATGCATACAAAAGGTGCAGTGTGACACTTTTATTGCCAGTTTCACTCATTAGACTCTACACTTTAATCCCTGATGGGAGGCAGGAGGGAGTCAGGCTCCTCACTACTTATTAATTATCACAACTGTCACTCGGATGCATCTCCTGCTAGTCGCTCTCCCTGCTTGCTGTTTTCATGGTTACAGCCTGTTTCTGAATATCTATTATCCAGAGATCCCAAACAAAAAAAAGAGACAAAGCCTCAAAGGAGATATTCACTTTCATATTAAAATAAAACTCCGTTCCCTTCTTTCTTTTGACACACTTGTTATTGAGAGTTTTATGAAAGACATTTATAAATTCACAAGCCGATACGTGGGTCTAAACGAATCTCCTTCCCTGTCTGAGCGGTGTCAGCGGAGACTGGCAGACTCCCCTGACATTTGTGTACCACGCCATCAATCAGGCGTTGTCACTGACACCTCTCAGGAAGCACACATCGCACGGCGCGTTACAACGGCAGCCTCCTATGAAGCCTTCAGCTGCCACATGGGACTGAGGGGGGGGTAGAGGCAGAGGGAGGCACTGAGGAGAGGGAAGCCCTCTTTGTATTTAGGCATCAGATAGTTGTGCCCTATTTATGTCTGTGTGATGCCTCGTGTGAGTGTCGTTTTAGAGCAGTGCTATGGGAATACTCAGGAAACACAGAGCAGACTCCTCTGGACCTTCCTCTTCCATCGGAGGTGTTTCCGTCATAAATACAGCAAACGTTTGTGTGTTTTCATCTTCATTTCGGCCACACTTTAAAAGAGCTGCACTCAGATTTTATTCTATATTCTTCACAACGTTACACAGATACTGTGACGGTGGGGGGGAATGTTCAACCAGCAGTAGAGAGAAATGTCTCTGGGCAAAGACATCCTTCAGTTCATTGTTGTCACATAAAGCTAGAGTCATGCAGCGGCAGACACGCTCTCCCCATCCATCCATCCCTCCTTCCCTGGTCGGACTGAATCCCATCCTCATATAATCTCCCACCTCACTGGGGGGTTTATAAATGGAACCACTGAACGTGAAGCAGCAGCCCTCGACTTTTTATGTAGAAGAACTTTTCTTGATCCTCCCAGTGAAACATGTAGCGCAGTGGAAAATGTCCTGCTGATCACATCAGGCTCTGAGGGGTCAAACAGCCTCGGTACACAGGTAATCCTCAACTTACGAACATTCAACTTACAAACATTCAGAGATACAAACAAACGCGCGCTGCCATATCCAATTATTGTCCTGTAGTTCCCCTTTCTGCCACAACCTCCGTGGGAGCAGCACCGCTGCGTTGACGCCGCTCCAACACTCGACACTCCCTTTCGTTGTTGTTTGTTGTTGTCTCTTAGCATTTCAGAGCATCAGGCTTTGTACTTTACTGAACTGTGTGTACGCATTTTATTACGATTATATGTTTTTAATTGTTATTTATTGCACAGTAACATGATATCACATACTTTTAAGGGTTTTATTGTGATTTTATTGCAATATTTTTGATGGACATTTGAGTATTTGAGTAAAGTGACATAAACCTGATTTTTATTTTTGCATGTATTTTTTTTTAAGACAGACGGGAACGACGTAGCTAACCGGTATGTTATTTTATTATGTGTTGCTTTTGTGTCCTGTATTTGTTTTTGGTAAGTCTCAGGGAATAGTGATAGTATTAGAGTAGTAATGGCAACTTATGAACAACCTGTCGCAGCCAATTGTGTTTACAGGTTGAGGACTGTCTATTTTGCTTGAATTTAAAGCACAATGATTCAGTTTAGCCACGATACTTTAGGACTTCAACGGCGACGCGCTCATTGAGGATGCTGTATCTGCTGCAGAGAGTGTTTACTTTGTTTAGCATGCAGAATATGATACAGAAGAATCTTTGTGTGAAGGAAGAGCCTTCTGTTCAGTGAGAGGTAAACAGACGGGGCTTTGCAGCTCCTTCCCACTGCTCATCTCGACTTCTGTCCTGTCTCTGCTGATTTCCTGCCAGGTTCAGATCTGCAGGTTTGCCAAACCAAAGGCCTCTCCTGCTGTTCCAAGAAGATGGAGGAGCGGTATCAGGTAGCTGCACGCAGCAACATGGAGTCGGGCCTGCAGGTTGTCAGCGCTCAACTCAAACGTCTTATCATCCAGAATGCTGCAATATTCCAAGGTAAGTGGTGATCGTGGTGTGGTCAAATGGCCATGATGCTTTTTGAAGAAGCAAAATGAAAAAAAAAAAAAGATGACTGTAGGTTGACCTTGTGGTTGGTGTCCTTAAAACATGGCATTTGAAATCAACTTCCTGGGCATCGCATCCCAGCCCAGTCCTCCAGACAGCGAATACAGAAACATGGTGCACACAGCTAAAGATCAGACGCTCAACTGCTGCTCAGCTATGTGTTGGAATGGCAGAGACGTGTGGTTTAAGTGACTTTACATGTCGTGTGCTTGTCTGTAACAGACGTGTTGTTCCAGGAAGTGACAGCTGTTTTGGCGCGGTGCAGTCAGAGCGAACACCAGCAGTCAGCAGGGGTTGTGGAGAACGCTCACAGATGAGAGGTCAGAGGGGAGCGGCTGCAGATGAAGGGTGTATTTAAGATATTAACTCACAATCTGCATGCAGTCGGAGCTGCTAGGCATCGGTGGTTCACGCTTTCAGGATGCAGGTGACTGCTGAAGGTGAATGACTGAACAGATGGTGGAAGTATGGCGTTAGAGAATTCAGCAGGAACCGAGTGCTGCCGTCATGTCAGAGCTTCTTTGCCGTGTTGTTAAAGAACTGAAATAACCCTAGGGAAAAATATTATCCCAACTGGGGCCATGAGGGAGAACATAACGGAGGACATCTTCGGTTTACTCATTACGGAGAATTCCATTAAAGATGCATTTAGAAGTTGTGTAACAATAAAATAAAGGATAAAGAAATAATAAAAAAAGCATAGAATGCTCTGCTTTAATGCTTTTCTCTTGCACCATATTTATTTATTTTCCGTAGGGACTAGTTACTTTTCATTGTTCAGTTTTACATAATGAAGTAAACAAATGATATAATACCTTGTAGGACATTTTGGACAAATTAATCCCTATTAATAAAAATAGTTTAGGCCTGAGGTGTTTTTTTAATACTATAGTGATCCAGTTAGGGAAATTATTTTTTATTTTTATACATATTCCACACATATGCAAGCCGTAGTGCACGCACACACACACGCACGCACGCACATGCAGGCACGCACAAACACTCACACACAAGATGCCTGTAATTGTGCAAATTGGGAGAGGTTGGCGGTGGAGTGGTGGACATCCACAGGGGCATGTCGGCAGGTTTTTGACAGAGTGACATTATAGACATGTTTTACCCCTAAATTCCCCCCATGGCTTAATTGAACCTTTTTGAATTAATCTTATTTTAACTGAAGTTCATATCTATATAACTCATCCACCACTGGTTGATTCAAACACATTCTACAGCTTCCTTGCATAGTTTAGCGTATTCTACATCTTAAATCTACCATTTTGGATTCCCAAACATTTAAGCCACACTTCTTTGTGTCTTGTCATAGTTACATTAGCAGCACAACGCTTTGAACAAGCTGTTAAAATATTATTTTTATAAATGAAAACTTGTTTTTTATCCAGAAACAATGCACAGTTCCTTCACTTTATATGATCTGGTTTGACCATTAGCTTATGGTGGCTAAAGTAAGCTAATGTTATCAAACTAGTACTGCTCCTGCGATATTGCAATACCACCATTATAGTATTATCCGCACTATAAGGCGTACCTAAAAGCCTTTAATTTTCTCAAAAACCGACAGTAATAATCCAGTGTGCCTTATATGTGAAAAACCCTTTTAAAATAGGCCATTCATTGAAGATGAGTTCTCAGATGGGTTCTCAGCTCTCAGCTGTAACCTCAACGCCCATGCTGGTCAGCACCCCAGACAGCCATTCATTGAAGGTGCGCCTTATAGTCCAGTGCATGTTATAGTCCAGTACGTCTTATGGTCCGGTGCACCTTATAGTCCAGTGTGCATTACAGTCGGTGCGCCTTATAGTCCAGTGCGCCTTGTATTCCAGTGCGCCTTATGGTCCGGTGTGCATTACAGTCGGTGCGCCTCATAGTCCGGTGCGCCTCATAGTCTGGTGTGCATTGTAGTCCAGTGCACCTTATAGTGCAGTGCGCCTTATAGTCCAGTGCACCTTATAGTGTAGCGTGCCTTATAGTGCAGAAAATACTGTACTCGTTACTGTGCAATAATGCACAAAATGCACAAAAATCCTTGTTGTCCCTTTAAAACTTTGACCCAAAACTTTATGTGATGTGAAACTGCACAACTTTTCTTTCGGAGCACCGCCTAAATAGTAAAAGTTTTTAAAATAAATCTCTCCTCACATTTTGCTGTTGTGTTTGTTATCAGGCTGTACAGACCGTCTCCATTGAGGCTGCAGCAGCTCTGTGTTCTGTCTGGGGCGTTCCACTTGAAGTAGCGCACACACACTCAGTGGACTAACTTTTTGGAGAGCACACACTCATTGGTTGTGGAACGCGGCGCCATCCTGACATGCCAATTAAGATTTGGGGTTTAATGGGGAACGTGGGGTTTGCTTGACTGGGTTGTTACACACTAAACATGTTAGCGACTGCTGCTGTGGTTTGGCTGCTCTTTCCTAGAAGGGGCTCGATGCTAATTGCTTTAGCATCGGGCTGGAGAGAACTCCCCAAACAGCCCTGGACTGGAATCCTTTTAACATCCTGGTCTTATCTCTTTCTCTCCATTTCATTTTCCTCCTTGTTCCCTTCTCCCCCTCTCTGTCCCTGCCGTCTCGCTCATTCCACTCGACTTTTCTTTCTCCTTCCGTCTTTCTTCCTCCGTCTCTTCCTCTCAAGCTCCTGCTTCTACTGGGAATTGAGTTCATGCCTTGTTTGCAATCTTCTCTGCTGCTCTCCGTCTCTTTTCTTCACTCATGCCAGAGATCAAAGGGCTTCCCCTCTCTCCCCCCTCCTCAATCTCCCATCTCTGGGTGCCCCTTCTACCCCAGCAGCCCCCTCTCCTTCCAGCTCCACCTGCCCTCCCCTGCTTTCCCAAGCCTCTATCTACACCAGAGGGTTTCACCCTTTTGAAGTCAACTTCTCCAAACAACAGAAAAAGTAACGACTCTTCTGTCTTTGTCTTTTAAGCGGTTAGATGACAGGCTGTTTTAACATCGGGCTACTTCAGATCGATGCCAGGAAGTAGGTAAGGCATTAGGAATTTCTAATGATGCTTGTCTGTCTCATGTGGCATATAACAATCTAATGAGCCAGAGACGATTTCTTTATTGTATACCAGGGAAACGCTACGTAATGGATAACTCTCTGCATCCACTCACATAAGTGACAGACTCTTCGATTTCGTTTTGATTCACGTTAGTGACATCATCACATCATCTCCTCCACTCAGAGGGCCAATGATGTAGCTCAGAATCAGAAGCTGCAAACCTGCACAGGATTCATGTCTTTAAATGAAATCTTTTCTAATGAGAAACTGATCGTGTGCATGATGAGAATGTAATTTAGAGCATAAACGATGGAGTCCAGCTTGAGAGGAGGGGCTTTAGTATGTGAGGCTGCATGTTATTTAATAGTCTGGAGATAACTTGATATATGAAATGAAGGCCCCTGCTGAAGGCAGAGGACTGCCGACACACAAATGGTTTGCTAATTACTCATCAGGCCAGGTAGTTACATTACTGCATGTGATGTTCTATATCTAACAGCTTTAAAGCCTCCATACTCACACACACACTCAATAAATAAAACATGTTAAGACATAGAAAATGAAGCGAGCAGCCAGCTCCAACATCATACTATTTAGCTTAGCCTCAGTTCATCTATAAGAAACGTGAGGCTATGAGTTCAGGGAAAGGTCTACTGGAGAACAAAGTCTAACTACCTCTTAGATTTTTTTTAATAACCATATATATATGGGAGTAAAGTCATAAATTACTGCAACTGTCCGTCGCATCTAGATAGAATGTGAAAACTATGAAAATTGTTCATCCCAAAATTAGACTGTTTAAGGAATTTTTAAGGTGAATGTCCTCTCGGCCCACAAATGTTGAGCTGGTTGAAGCAGCAGCACACACACCAGAGTTCATATCGATTCAAACCAAACATTTTATTACAGACTCAAGTCCAGATATATAAAAAAAACCAAGACATTATATAAAACAAACAAAAAAAATTTGTGAAAATAAGAACCACTATATACATGTATAAACATACATATACAGTATTTACATACATCTGCACGTAAACACACATCACATATGCTGTCTAAACAATCAAAACGTTTCAAAAGGCAGTAGATGACAGGAGATAAGGTTTGGCAAGTTCAGATATCATTTATAAATACAGTAGAGCCTCACTGATTCACGCTTCAAGGTGCACAGCTTCACTACATCTTGGATTTTTAGTAGGTAGTCATGTGATACCGTATGCGCATGCAATTGGCTGACAGCACTTCCCTGAAACACAAAAATGTTTTGAACAGTCTATAAGAGTGTGGGAAAAGGTAATACAGATATAAGGTGATATAATATCCATATGGGGAGGATTCATAAACTTTTAAAATACTGTAAATGATAAAATAAATACTTGGTTGCTATATCACGGAATTTCGTCTCTCATGGGTGGTCGTGGAACGCATTAGCCACCAGTAAAGTGGGATTACTGTATATTTATTATGTGTATGTTGATGGAGAAGGTTATATAATGTATTCTGCTTACAAAGTTAGAAATGAGTTTGGAGAAAATATTTTATTTCAAATGAAACCAAAAAGAGAATTTTGAGTTAAGAGCTGATGATTATTGACTATCACACATTCTGCTGCCACCTAATCAATACATTCATTGTGGTGATGCTTGACTGAATACTAAAATAAACCGTTTTCAGCATCTGAACACTGATTACCGACCCAGCTCTACTCTGCAGCTCATTCCTGAAACGGTGTGTGTGACACTGTGGCTTGAACACACACTCATTTACGATATAATCACACCACACACGTCAAGATGTCAGCTCATCCAGAACATTTGGTGGTTATTGACAGATCTAATTGTGGTTTCCATAGCGAGTTCCTCCTGCTCCACCCGAGCCTGCAGCTTCAAAATTAAACGATCGTCTCCGTCAGCGACGCCGACTTTTATATGATTTTTATTTCAGATTTCAAAGTCGCTCCGCGGTTGAGTGACAGACAGGATATGAGAATGTTTTTAGCTGCGTTCTGCTTGTTTAATTCACATGTCGTTCAGTTGATGGTCGTCCAGCTGCAGCGATGCTGGAGAGATCAGGACCACACTGTGTGTTCATCTTCGTCACTGTGTGTTCATCTTCATCACGGCTCCATCCTCCTCTGCACCCTGAGGAACACCCCAAACACCAAACCCGGTTAATAAACATGAGACTGCTTATAAAGTCTAATATGAGGGGAAGAAAGTGTCATATTTTCACAAAAAATGTGTTCCAGGCAGCTGTGCGCCCCTGAAATGACTCATTGAGTCCATAGAAGGCCGGCCCAGCGGGGGAGGGGGTTGCAAAACAGGTCTGAGTTGGACTACTTTCAGGCAGGATGAGGCCATCTGTATGTGGCTTCGCTCGCTGCTGCGAGGCAGGGGAGCGCTCTCCACTTTTACTGTGAACTCACCGGAGCGGCGCTCTGTAAATGATCGGGAGTTTGGGATGAACTTGAAAGGATGCTCACATCTTTTCTTTTCTTTTTTTTATCAAACATAAAGGTAGCAGACAACCCGTGGCGTGCACCGCTAAACAAACTCGCTTGAATATCTGCGAAAGACGCACCATAAATGAAAAAGTTCCCCTCAGAGGAGGTGTGAATAAATCTTCCTTTGTGTCCTTGAGTTCCTCATACCTCATTCGTAGCGGGCCAACAAATTAGCATCTCATTAGCAGTCTCGAAAAATTCTTATCGACTTGTCGTGCTTCCTCTAGATGGGTTTTAATTACTCTAAGTGTATAAGGAATTAGAATGACAGACCCCCAGGGGCACCGGTAGAGCTGCTTGTTGACCTTGGGAGGAGTTTGCCCTCGTTTGTCTCCGATACTGCTGAATGGACGTTTGCTGTGGCAGGAACCCAAACGAGATGTGGCAGGAGGTGAATGATGCGGAACCTGGCAGGCCCGAGCCGTCTCTCCGTCCAGCGGCCGATAATCAGAATCAGATCTCTCTGCCCTCCACATCCATTCCGTCTCCTGCTTGTTAGTCATCCGCTCGATCCGGAGTGCTCCAGGAGTCTGGCCTGAACAGACCTCTCCTCTGTTCTTCCCATCATCCGCTCTCCATCAATCACCCCCCCACCCCACCCCCCACCCCCCCAGCATCCTCGCTTTCCTTAGAGTCATTTTGTCTTCTGGAGAAGTTTCCCGGAGTAATTCAATAAAAGTGAGGACTGGTTGGTGGGATATTTGCCTTCTGTGAGACGTCTGAAGTTGTTTACTTGCTGCCTCGGGCTAATCTAATAACTTAATGATGGGGAGAGGCAGCTTTGCGATGTCCAATGGGCTCCTTCGAGTGTCGTTTACCAAACACTATGAGGCATAGCAACCATTACCACGTCGTCTTCTCCCAGCTCACAATTTGATTTGAACTTAATTGTTGTATTTTATCAGTATGTGCCACATCTTAGTTTACTGGTATCGATTTCTTTTGCTGCCTTTTGAGCTCTGCGCCGGGTTGACAAACTGTTGTCCTGATTAATATAAAGGCAATGTAATACCGAGAACACTGTCCGGATGACTTGTGAGTTTCTTTTGGTGCTCAGAGGAAAAAGTCTCCATGATCAGCCTGAGAGAACATCTGAGTGTTTTATAATCGCAGGACAAATATACCAGAGACACAAAAGCAGCAAAACATCCAGCAAATGTAGCGGCGATGAGTCACCAGAGGCAAATACAAAATATATGTTTGGGTGCAGTTTGCCCCGGAAATGAAGTTGGCGTGTCTTAATGGAAATCTAATGTGTATTCTCATGTCACATTACACTGTGTGAGTCAGATGGGAGTCTGAGTGTAGTTTTAGTTCCAGCTGCTGCTTCGTGTTCTTATACTGAATGAGAAAACGTGAAGTGATTGATACCGACTCATTACAGAGAAGGTTTTGGTGTTTCGACCTGTCGTTCCTGTTTACTGCTTTACAAAGACTGGAGTTATTGTGTGGAATAGTGACACCTCAGTCCACTATTCACTAGTGGACAGGGTAGTGAATATAGTAGTCACAGACACCCAGGAACCCCACCTGACCTCAGTACCTCAGCATCACTTTTCAATTCAGATATAATAGAAAAATAAATTAAAAATCAATTGTTTTGCATTTTAATTTAAATGTATTTACTATTTACTATCTGTGATTTATTCTGTGTTTGGTCTGACAAATAATAAATCCCACATGATTCACTTGTTTTCTGCTTTGTGCTTCTTTATCTCCACATCCTAAACCTCTGAACTGTACCCTGTTTCATGAAGACTGGGCTTGAATTGGGATTCAATCAAATGATTTCATCTTGGACTTTTCATTTTTATTCATGATGCAATTGTGGAAATTTCAATACCAATATTGGTCCTGCTAATGGCGGTGGTGCAGAGGTGTTGACAGAAACAGGAAACCCTACCGTGCATTAGGCTGAGCGCTCTGGTGGAGCTGCTCTGTGCCGTCTTGTTAGAAATGCATCAGATAAATGTTTGTATGTCAGTTCCAGAGCTCGTCCTGGATCCATTTGCATGGCATTAGAATGAGAGATTTGCACGTGGTCCCAATGCCACGGTTTAGAAACTAAAACTATAATAGAAGCGCGGGCGCGGAGCTGATTCACCTGAAGGAACCAGAGTGGAGGCGCCGCATAATCGTCACTGTGGTTGTCTTTCTTTAGCCCACAAACCACTTTGAGAGGCTGCTGAACATGAAACGCTTCTTCCCTGGGAATCGTTTCACTACTGCTTCATCCGGCGAAACCTTTGTTTCCCTTTTGTACACGCTTTCTTCCATTTTTATTGTTTTAGCTTTCCAGCCTGGCTGTCTTATCTCTCCAGACTTTCTGTAGGTTGCCAGACACTGCTGACTCCACAGGAGGCCTCAGCATCCCATAACCAGTAGGGCTTCCATTGTCTCGCTCGCTTCACAGTACACCTTTTTAATCGTGTCTCCGTCTTTTGATTTGACCGTGCTCGAATCCAAAAACGCGACTGCTGTCTCTCTGCTGATAATATGTCAGACTGTGTGTCCCCCATGGGGAGGATATTTGCATATTATTTAAGCTGTAGCTTTGACAATCTACAGAGAGAAACAACCAGCTCACACACTTCCACTGTGGGCTGTCCATTGCACACATTTCCAGCGTTATTGTGGAAACCAAGATGATTTCGTCACCGGGATGAATCACGTTCCCGCTCATAAAGACCTGTCGAGTTGACGAACAGTTAGCGCTGCTTTTTAAGCTTGTTTTACAAGAGCTGGGGACTCAGTTATTCTGGCAGCTTTGTGAGCGTTGTGTCCTTGAATGTTTTTCTGTGAACACTATGAACGAAAAAAACATGGTATGAAATTGAAATTTTAGCTAGTAGTTACATCTCCAAATGTACTCAACCCCTTGGTTTCGTTTTTTTTGTTTTTTTTAGCTTGAAGGCAAGGATTTGTGCTCGACTATCTCTACACCAGAAACACCACTTAGCTCTGACAGCGCTGCCTCATTAAATTCATTTATTCTCGTTCACTCTTTACAAAAGACCCCAGTTCATGATTCAACTTTGGCGTCACCTCGGCGCGGCTTTATCTGCAGAGAGAACACATGATTTGTGTTCATGCCTCCACCACCTATCTTGTCATGTTCTTTACACTGATGTGTCAAAAAAAAAAAATTGTCACGAGCAGTTTCTAGGGACGAGTGTGACTCTTCATGTTTCAGCCACGTTTTAATGATGTGGCCTGTTGCACGCTTCTCAAGCTCTATTTCATCATAGAGGAAAAACAAACAGAGTGGAGTGTGGATCAAAGTGTCATTTGAAATGCTATCTTCAAATGGAGCTGAAGGGACTGACAGCTCCTCCCAGCGTCAGCAGGAGAAGGAGCCTTTGTTGCTCTCTTCGTCTGCATCAGCCGGGATGGAGAGGAGAGGAAACGAGAGAAGAGGAAGAGATGCAAAGGAGTGGAGATGGGTGGAGAGGAGAGAGAAAGTAAAGGAAAGGAAAGGAAATGTTGGAAAGGAAAGGAAATGTTGGAAAGGAAAGGAAATGTTGGAAGGGAAAGGAAAGGAAAGGAAAAGAAAGGAAAGGAAATGTTGGAAAGGAAAGGAAATGTTGGAAAGGAAAGGAAATGTTGGAAAGGAAAGGAAATGTTGGAAAGGAAAGGGAAGGAAAGGAAAGGAAAGGAAATGTTGGAAAGGAAAGGAAAGGAAAGGAAATGTTGGAAAGGAAAGGAAAGGAAAGGAAAGGAAATGTTGGAAACAAAAGGAAAGCAAATGTTGGAAAGGAAAGGAAAGGAAAGCAAATGTTGGAAAGGAAAGGAAAGGAAATATTGGAAAGGAAAGGAAATATTGGAAAGGAAGGAGAAGGAAAGGATATGTTGGAAAGGAAAGGAAATGTTGGAAAGGAAAGGAAATGTTGGAAAGGAAAGGAAATGTTGGAAAGGAAGGGAAAGGTAGTAGCCAATCAAGATTGAGAGTCAAGGTGAGAAGACAAAGAAAACAAAGAAACGGAATTGAAAAAAACAAAAAAAACAAAAAAAAAGAGATGCAACGAGTGAGAACAGTGTATTGACGTGAACACGCGTCAAACTGAGATAATGAGCACCTCTGAATGAATCCACCAGCACCTCCATGCATCACGTGGAACTTTCTTTTCACTTTAATGGTTGATACAAATGTGCTTCTCAGAAATACCCGGTGCTCACTTTAATAAGGGCTGTTTCTGTGAGGCGAATCAATGAAAACACCAAATCACGTCTATTAGCGAGGTGCTTTTTGAGAGAGTGCATGTTTGTCTCCTCATTTACTCCCATGCAGGCCGCTCTCAGACGCTGTTGTGTTAACATTTATCCAGACTCCAGGGCGTGTGCGCTCAGTATAAAACTAAAACCTTTACAGATGACGCACTGTGACCAGAATTTGTCTCCTTTTCAAATTCAAAGCAGTCAGCTGCCTCTGTTTGGCTTCACCTCTAGACCTGAAGGTGTTTGCAAATCAGACTTTCTCTTTGTGAAAAAGTTGTGGCTCCAGAATTTACCCAGGATTAATTTCTTGATTTTATTTTATCATTTTTTTTCTTATAAAAAAGCATCTTCTGTCAGAAAGTGGACCCTGCTGTCTGTAAACCCACAGGTAAGTGGTTTTAATAAGAGAGTCAACATACCTGGAAGTGACCCATTTACTTCAGTTCATCCTCTATAGATTTATTTTTCCTTCACGTCACAACCCCACCGAGCTCGTCCTCTAACTCTTACCTCCAATCAAGCACTTACAGTTCAAAGAGATGCATTTTTCATTTTGGCCTATGAAATATTGAAGCACTTATGCAACATGTGCTCAGCCATGCAGACATAACAACCTGTCAGGGCAAGGGTGGGGCAGGGCAGAGGGGCAGATCTCACATCTCAGGCTCTCATGGCTTATTTACAGCCAGAGGAAGGTGCTGCAACAGTTACCCAGATGTACCCTCTGAGAGAGGCTCCGGGTATCACATCCTCTGAAAGTAATTGCCCAAGTCACTTTATGTTGCCCAAATCATCAATAAATGGTTCAGTGTTTAATGTTTCCTGAAAAATCCAGAAAATAGACTTTAAGAAGGCTTCGATATTCAATTGTAATGTGACCTTTTTGTCAGGGTTATTATTGGTGGTAGGTGATTTAGTGGTAGTGGGTTACGTGTTATTTACCCGTGATTGTTAATATAGGATCCAAAAAGTAATTCATTTACAGGCCATAATAAGATTTATAAGGATTCAGTGTGTGTTCGTAATGACAGGTGTGCTGTGGGGAGAGGGGGGGGGGGAGCTGTCAGCGAGTACAAACTATGTAGACATCGGTCTTATTTTAAATACAAGTGCATTTATTGTCTCTAGGTGGGCAGCTGTGAGGAAAAGAGGGTTTTTATTTTTTAATGATATGAACTGATGATTGTAAAAACTATTTTAGTTGGGTAAAATATTTCTTGAAATATTTCAACATTGTAAAAAAATGTATCAGTCAAACTATCAGTCAGTGGAGGCAATGATCGTCAGATGAAAGCAAATTAAATTTGATAGTTTAAAGTACAAAACAGTGAATAATAGAAAATATGATATTTAAAAAACGCTCCATTAGTTTTTCCTCTTCTTAGATTCCACGTGATATAAACGTCACAGTGACCTCTGACCTGCGATGCTCTTCTGCTCCAGCAGCTGCTGCAGGAAACAAACTCCCCGATGAGCGTTTATCTGATGACGCAGGCGTCAGGACGCAGAAACTTACTGATGGATTTTCTGTACAAATTGATAAAGGTTAGGCAAAAACAAAAGTAAAACAACCAGTTGTAATGATTTCCACAAAGCTTGATGAAAGGTCGCATCGAGCAAAATAGGAGCAGGAATTTTATTGCCTTGGAGCAAAAATGCTCTCGGTGTATTTTATTAAAGAATTAAAATGTGAAGGAATACATTGATATCGCTTAATCTTAATCTGGAAGTTTTTCTTGATTGATAAAGGCGCTCTTTCACATCCTCTTCCAGGCCCTCAACCTTTATTTATCAAAGTGATTGATTAGGAATTATTGATGAAGCCGGACGCCACGTGGCCCCCCCAGCAGGACCGTGTGAGGGGGGGGGGGTGCTGGAGCACTAGGGTGAGCTGCGACTCAACAGCTTAACGAAGCAAAGACTGCGCTGCTGTGTGTGTGTGTGTGTGTGTGTGTGTGTGTGTGTGTGTGTGTGTGTGTGTGTGTGTGTGTGTGTGTGTGTGTGTGTGTGTGTGTGTGAGCTGCTGCACGCCTCCCTGCCCTCATGGCGTGACTGATGTGAGGAGAAATGTTTGGGTGGTGCAGAGTCTGGTCTGAGTCCCGGTGGAGGCTCATCAGTCGTGCACCCCCCCCCCCCACATCCCTACATCTACAGCCCCCCCCCCCCCCACCGGACTAGAGGCTAAGTGGTGTGAAGCAGGGAGCTCTCTGACAAGCTCCATTACTCCCCTTCAGAAAACTCCCCCAGTCTCCCTGTCAGTGGAGGGGTGATGGGCTGGTTCTGGGGGGGTGGGGGGGTAGAACGGTCCCTCATTCAGCAGCCCCCTCACCTTCATCACTCTGTGGTAGTAACTTCATCATGGTGGCTCCGGCTTCACGTCCCATTCGTTGCTTCTTCTGCCTCCGAGATGAGAACTCAGGCGGGGAGAGTGGCGGGAAGATGGGAGGTAACCCCCCCCCCCCCCCACCAAGAACTAACTGAGACCTTGTTAGCATCGATCCTCTCAGACGGAGCACCCTTTCATGTATAATTAATCTGTGTCTGATGGGCGCACAGGGAGGTGGGGGGGGCTGTGTTTTAGTATTTATTCCTCAGCTGCCTGGATTGTTTCTTGTAATAGCACAGATGATAATGAGCCACCGGGGGCTGCGTCGGCCCCCGTGGGGACTTGGGGGGGGGGGGGGCTCTCTGTTACTGGGGTGTCAGATCTGATGGCTACAGCGGGCCGTGGTCACCTTCAGGGAACGTCAGTTTGAACAAGGCAAGTGAAGGTGATGGGGGGGTCGGGGGGGGGGGGTCGCTCCTTATTAATATTTGAGGGGCTCTCTACGCTGAAGCTGTTTACTTAACTGAACACGCTCTGGGCCCCCACAGGAGCTGACAGCACCTCCCTGCCACTCACCCCTCTTCCTGCCCCCCCCCCATTGCCCCCCATGGGTGCTACCTGTGCCTTTCACCCACACATGCCCCCCCCCCCCATTCATCCATCACAGTCCCGTTGTGTTGCTTCCTGGCTGTCACTCCCTTCAATGACCGTCATTACTTTTCATTTGCTCGGCGGTGCTACACCAGCTAAGTGCCCCACCCCCACCCCCACCCCCACCCCCCATGCAGTGGTGTCGTCTGCAGCTATCTCCCATCTGCCCCGTCAGCTCCTCCCTCATGTCTCAGGGCGCTGCTGGTTTGTCCCATCAGAGGATGAACTGGGACCATCATGCCCCCCCCCCCCCCGTCTCTAACCCCTGACGTGTGCGTCGCTGCTCTGAAGTCAGGCGCAGTTCAAAGGTTCATGCAGCTTTAATAACCCTCTGCTCTACGACCTCCATCCTCCTGCAGACGGGACACAGTTCACCCCCTCGTTTGTGCATCTCTTATTCAGTTGTTGTTTTTGTCGATTGTGAAGATTGATAGGATTGTGATAGGATTGTGTGATCAATACGAATATCTATCATCTTATCAGATCAGCACCAAGAATATCAACACAAGAATGGTATTCCCCCAGCAGCACCTCTTAAAGTCACTAATAGTGTGTCCACAGGTGGACACTTACGGATGTCTCATCACGTCTGAGCTGAGTCGTTTCCACGGTAACATTAATATGATGTGGCTACCAGCAGAATCACCAACGTTAGGAAGTGACTGGCGGTTCGCCATCAAGGTGAGAAATATACCAGTTGGATCTGGATCTCGGTCGGATCAAAAATAAATATGGTGGCGCTGGAAAAACAGATTTTCAGTCGCCAGGTGTTGATGGTGCAAATAAAAGAGACTTGGGTTGATGAAAGTTTTTATATTTAGTTTACATGTATGTTGTTGGCATGTTGTGTTTCTGACTTTGTCACATTCAGGTCAGTTCATACTAAAGATATTTCAAGTATTATGTGTGTGAATTTTTTTACATCTGAAAATCCACCTGTAAGATTATGGAAATGTTTGAAACCAGAGGACGTCTCCTCAGTGGTGTGTGTGCTGCACTTAAAAATACATCAGGGTCACACTTCTTTCAGTGACGTGAAAGCATTAACATAGAATTAACATAGGAAAAACACACACACATGCACGCACACACACATGCACACACACACTGACAAATACAACTCAGGAAGTTTCTCTTCTTGCTTCTACATTAATCATTCATTTTTCCCTCTTCCTCTTTTCCATGTTGTGCAGCTCTGCCTCCCTACCTTCTGGAGGGTCTTTATTCCCCTCAGCTGGGCTGGATTTGTCACAGGTGTTAGCAGGAAGCGCTCGCTGCCATTTTACTGCAGAGCCTTTTCCTGTCCTCCGCTGAACCCGCTCCCTTCTGGTACCTCAGTATCAGAGGAAGGCTCGATACGTGTGAGGGGATTAGTGATCAGGATCATTTAAGGCTGAGTGGAAAGGTCTGTTTGTTTGTGTGTGTGTGTGCGTGTGTGTGTGTGTGTGTATTGAAACAGCCCATTAATTGAAAGAACAAGCGTTGTGGTTTCCCTGAACCAGCACAGATTTCCTCTCATGTTGAGCTTTGACTCGTGCGGCGTCATTTGCACACCGTACCCGCGTTCGTAACTGTTGTGTTTTTGTTTGATGCCAGGCTGTATTTTTTTTTTTTCCTAAGCAAGCTCATTTGTTGAGCAAAGCTGTAAATTCAAATGCACCGGGGACATTTTACAGGCTGGTCACGTGTCTGCGTCTGTGCAGATACTACAGGTCACGCCTGGCGTTGTTTCCCTAGGTTTCTCATCTTTCAGCTATCAGTGCATCACGTATGTGCACCACATAATGCATTTGTTTACAGCGGTACGGGTCAAAGTGTGATGCTCTCAAACACAGAGACACCAGAATGAAAGCTAAAAGGGAAAACAGACCAGGAAAGATGGGCATCTAAATCTTTCATGGTTTTAATGCCCTGAAAAAATAAATAAATGTATATATATATATATAATCTGAATGTTGAGTTAAGATTCTTTATTTAATTTTCAAAGTTGGAAGAAAGATTTTTCATTTTTTAAATTACTTTTAAAAAAAAAATGTTTGTAATGAATTTACAGTAATTAATTAGATTTTGTTGTGGCCCTTTTTCTGTAACTCTGAAAACTTTGAGCCCAACAAATTAGCTTCAAAGTTGTGAGTCCCTGCTGTTGCATTGTGGGTAATTAAAGGAGCTGATGCAGCGTTTCCCCTGGTTAAAATGTTGCACTAACAACAAAATGGTAGCACTCTTATTCATGAATTTTTTAGAGGAATATTACGTGAGTGTAAAGATAAACACACACACACACACACACACACACACACACACACACACACACACACACGGTCCTGTCCAAACCCTGGTTAAATCCCTGGAGAGGTGTTGGGTTTAACCACGACGCTTCAGAACAAGCTGCAGACAGGACCCGGGGGCCCGGTGGCGACTGGATCTCCTTACATCACCTCAGCACCAGAGGAGCCGTCAGGAGCTTCAGGGACTCAAACCCACAACCAGCTGAGGAAACACGGCGGTGCAGAGGACACCCACACCAGCAGAAAAATAAACAAATGTTTTCTGCTTTACTTTATAAACCTTAAAGCCCTGCTGATCAATATTCCCCCCAGTTGAGTGTGAGTGATTATCTTTTGTGTGGCTCTGTAGTGCACTGGCGTCTCACTCAGAGTGTCCCCTGTCTCCCACGTGTAATTCCACTGGGGTGGGCTCCAGCAACCCCCGTGACCCACGAAAGCGGAAGAAGTGGATCAGAAGCTGAATGACAGAACACACAGAAGTACCTTGAATACGAGCAGTGCTTCGGGTCACCACCGCTAGTTGGCGGATGGATACGACAACAGCTGAGACCGGATCTCGTTCTTTACCACATGTTGGCAGATGGATACGACATCAGCTGAGACCGAATCTCGTTCTTTACCACATGTTGGCGGATGGATACGACATCAGCTGAGACCGGATCTCGTTCTATACCACATGCTGGCGGATGGATACGACAACAGCTGAGACCGGATCTCGTTCTTTACCACATGTTGGCGGATGGATACGACATCAGCTGAGACCGAATCTCGTTCTTTACCACATGTTGGCGGATGGATACGACATCAGCTGAGACCGGATCTCGTTCTATACCACATGCTGGCGGATGGATACGACATCAGCTGAGACCGGATCTCGTTCTATACCACATGCTGGCGGATGGATACGACATCAGCTGAGACCGGATCTCGTTCTATACCACATGCTGGCGGATGGATACGACATCAGCTGAGACCGGATCTCGTTCTATACCACATGCTGGCGGATGGATACGACATCAGCTGAGACCGGATCTCGTTCTTTACCACATGTTGGCGGATGGATACGACATCAACTGAGACCGGATCTCGTTCTTTACCACATGTTGGCGGATGGATACGACATCAGCTGAGACCGGATCTCGTTCTTTACCACATGTTGGCGGATGGATACGACATCAGCTGAGGCCGGATCTCGTTCTTTACCACATGTTGGCGGATGGATACGACATCAGCTGAGACCGGATCTCGTTCTTTACCACATGTTGGCGGATGGATACGACATCAGCTGAGACCGGATCTCGTTCTTTACCACATGTTGGCGGATGGATACGACATCAACTGAGACCGGATCTCGTTCTTTACCACATGTTGGCGGATAGATACGACATCAGCTGAGACCGGATCTCGTTCTTTACCACATGTTGGCGGATGGATACGACATCAACTGAGACCGGATCTCGTTCTTTACCACATGTTGGCGGATGGATACGACATCAGCTGAGACCGGATCTCGTTCTTTACCACATGTTGGCGGATGGATACGACATCAACTGAGACCGGATCTCGTTCTTTACCACATGTTGGCGGATGGATACGACATCAGCTGAGACCGGATCTCGTTCTTTACCACGGAGAAAAGTCGTAGCTTGTGTGTTTTTTGCATTTCTTTTCATACTTAATCATTGTTTACGTAACTTACACAGTTTTATATATAATTAGTTATATGTTTTTTTTCATAATATCGAGGAGTTTGATAGATAAATGGATGGATGGATGGAAAGATAGATAGATAGATAGATAGATAGATAGATACTTTTTAATCCCGGAAGAAATTGCACATATCCACTGCTCAGACATAACAATAAATAAATGATAAATACCAGAAGAAAAAGAAACACTGACAACACAGGACAGGACACAAGACATATACTACACCAACAGAACATATACTACACTAACAGAGCATATACTACACTAACAGAACATATACTACAGTAACAGAACATATACTACAGTAACAGAACATATACTACACTAACAGAACATACACTACACTAACAGAACATATACTACAGTAACAGAACATATACTACACTAACAGAACATACACTACACTAACAGAACATATACTACAGTAACAGAACATATACTACACTAACAGAACATACACTACACCAACAGAACATATACTACACTAACAGAACATATACTACACTAACAGGGAATTAAAACACTAACAGGACATATACTACACTAAAGTACTAAGAGTGTAACATAGAATAAAAGTGACAGACTGTGGGTCTGTGGTGAACGTCTGTGGTGAGCGTCTGTGGGTCTGTGGGGAGCGTCACTGTGGGTCTGTGAGGATGTGCAGCCTGGTGTCTCTCCACATCACAGGGTAAATGCGAGGAGTGTCAACCAGTTACTACAGGGAGCATCATTTAAACAGCCTCTAACGTATGTAGCTGGAAGGACTCCAACACTGAGCTGTGAATCAAAAGGTAGACCTCAGGTCTCTAGAATGGGACCGCTGCACCCCCTTTGTGTCAAATATAATGTCAGGTCTCAGGAACTGAACACCTGGCAGGTAAAGTAATGGTTCCTGAGTTGAGGTGGGACTTTTAAATACCGTCTGTGGTGCATATGATGAAATACAGTGAGATAATGTATGTATAAATGTCTTTTTGCAGACTGATTAATAATTACATTAATAATTATATATATAGAAGCCCTTTTAGACCAACAGGTCTGATCCCAAAGACACGTTAGCGATTGGCTATCAAGGAAATTTATAAAACCTTAAACATTTTTTGCAGAGGAAAATAAGATTTAGATGTTCAGTTTGGCACCATTAATGAGTCCTATAAACCCTTCACTGGTCTGTGTTCTGCTTCTATACAACATCCATTCTTGTGCTGTTTTCTTTCTGTTCATGTTTTCTAGAGGTTTAAATAAACAGAACTGTAAAGTGCAGGTTGTCAAGAGTTGAGAAGTGTCTTGAAGGTTCAAAGAGGTGTTTTGTTTCTTTCTTTTCAAATTTATTTCAACATTTATGCATCATTTTAACAGTATGTGGAATATAATTTTTACCACGCCAAAAAAGGTGGAAAAAAAATGTGTGTTCTTTTTTGTGTCTGACTGTGGATATCGACCATGGCCTTCCATTGTTCCTATTTTGTGGTTCATCCTGGTGGAAAGCTCCAGTGTTCCTTTATGAAAAATAATAGGCAGCCTTGGGAATGTACTGCCATGGAAGGACAAGTCAAAGCGTGTCAGGAAATAATTTGTCTCTCAGTTATATTTTAGACTTCATTCTCTAAAAGCAACGTCTGTTATTGAACACTTCCCTCTGACTCTGTCTAATGTTTTTTTGTGCCTTTTATATCTGAAATGAATTGAATAGTGAAGCACCTACTGAGAGAATTTTTAATTAATTAAGTTTCCTCGTAAAGAAAGCCCAATCAGTAGCGTGGCGGGAGAGATTTCGTCAGCCAATGTCATTTGAGCGTTTGACTGATGACGGCGTGATGCCAAACCTGCGCTGGGTCAAACCGGAACACACACGAGGGCCGGAAAAGCACGCTTTGATTTTCATTGTAGGATTTATATTATGGTGGAGCATTGTGGGGAATGGACGGCGCTTAATATGCATGCATGTGCGAGGCGGCGCTGGCGCGCAGCCCAGTGTGTGTCCTGCTCTTGCGGTTGTGGGTCTAATTATGGGGCCTCAGATGGAGCCAGGGGCCAACAGGTGTCTCCATGAAGCCTCACCGGATCAAAGCTGGTGAAAATAATTACACAGCCAGACTCTCCCCTCGCTCAGATAAGACTAACCGCCTCCCGTCTCGCACTCGGACACACTCCAGCCACAAACCGCAGATCTGCAGCTCTTTAACTTTCAGGCGAAACGGCACAATCAGTTAGATTTACACACCGCGGTGCAGCGAGGGCGTGTTTATCTGAGCACACATGTCTCAAGCACTCGAGGCTGAGCGAGGGCAGACGGATGCAGAGTAATGCCACGCAGCTGAATATTTTATCTGCTCATCATTAACTCGCAGCCAGGAATTGGGAGAGCAAAAGGACACACACACACACACACACACACACGTGCCACCAGGACTGGGGTATTTTCGTGGCCTCGTTTCAAACCGCCTCTTTGAAGTCTCACAGAATTCCAGCCGAGATGCGTTCATCCACAGCCGCCGACTGATAAAGATGATCGGTTCATCTTAAAAAGGAGCTTCATATAATTCCATTCATCTCCACTGGATGCGTTCGCTCTGACGAGGCAGACCTTGACTCAGTTAGATGAGATGTACGGAATACACACACACACACACACACACACACACACACACACACACACACACACACACACACACACAAAAGAATGCTAGTTTAAAGAACAAAAAAAGCATGTGAAGGCCTTGGTATGTTTGATGAATAAAAAAGACAGGATCGGATGAGGAAGTAAATGAATGGTGAGATGATTTACGAGATACATGAGGGGATTGGATTTAACTTCCAGGTCTGAAAATAAAGAATACATCCAACAAAGATGATATATGACAGAGGAGAAGGACACTGGGTTAACAAATCTGAACGACACCATCTGTTTACTCTAAATAAGAACGAGTATTTTGCAGATGGACATGCAATCTGCGTCAGCAGGACAACAATAAAGACATAACAGACGCCGGAAAAGAATAACAGATAGAAAAGCTTCATATCTTTAATATGGACAGATTTTTAACAACCAGCTGCTCAGCGCACAATTATTCACTGGATAAAGTTGCAGGTTGAAACCTGAACTGTGTACAGTGGTGTACGACACATACGCACACACACACACACACACACACACACACACACACACACACACACACACACACACACACACACACACACACACACACACACACACACACACACACACACACACACACACACAGCCTCTGGCTAGATGCACAGTGGATGTGATTAATATGTAAATGAAGACATTTCTGCCTTTACTTCATGGAATCAGGACGGTGACTTTGACTGCTGTCCCTGCAGAACTGAAATCCCCAGAGTTTGTCATCGGTTTTGTGATGAATACACATTTACTCCTGGTTGACAGAGCATGACCGGAATTAGATACCATTAACCTAAAAAAAAAAAGAAGAAGAAAGAGATGGTATTAGCAGTGCACATGGAGGATGAGCTGTGGATACAGCCTGTGTGTTTATAACAAACATCTGCATCCCTCCCCACACTTGTCTCATCTTCCTCTTTAAGGTAAACAAGTAAACACGCCGTGCAAACAGAGAGTTTCCGGTGACATCAACATCACATGAACCCTGAGGGTTCCATGAAACGGTACAGAATTCATACGTTCAGTGCTTTTAACAGAAAAGTAAAGGAATCTCTCCAGCCTGGTAAACATAGTTCCAGCTGGGGGAAGAAGAGGAAGCAGCTTTATTTGTCACACAACATCATATCAGCGAGTGAAGTGAAACCCTTCCTCCGTCTCCGACCCGTCCCAGAGGAGCGCTGGGCAGCCTCACGGCGCCCGAGGTCCAAACACGCCATCATCATAACTCCACACGATACCTGAGAGGAAGGATTCCAGCGTCTCAGGCTCCGGGTGAAGAAGACCTCTGGACGCCTTCATCCTCCAGACACACATGCAGAGGCTTTGTCCCGCTGCATCACATAATGTTCATGAGACTTTGTTACCATGGTTGCCACGTTAAGTCTAGACCAGCGAGCCCTGATAGGAAACCTGTTGTGTTCACTCATTAAATCCCTTTGCAGAGTGAACCTGTGTAAAACGCCTGCATCGGATCCTGTCTCTGCCGTCATCTCAAACCTGAGGCTGGTGTGTGTTGTGTTACATTAGTGTGTTGGATCCTTGTGGGTTTTTATGGTCAAAATATATTTATTTGGGATTTTATTGTAGAAGAGATTGACATTCGTGTTTTCTCCCATAAACAACCCTTACATTCTGATTGTTTCACCCTCCCAGTTTTAGAGACAGATTTTATGTTTTACCTGGAACAAATTGTGGCTTAAGCTGATGCCTGATCACAAATCTGATGGAGACCTGATGAACTGTGAGAACGTGGAGCTTTACATTTATTTACAGCAGATATTTATTTTGATTTGTTCCTGCTTGTCTTTGGGATTTCAACCACAGCGGTGGAGTACGGACACCCTGTATGTGAGCGTGTTAAGTGTGTGTGTGTGTGTGTGTGTGTGTGTGTGTCTCACCTCAGTCAGCCCTGGCTTCGACTGGAACAGTGCAGCTCTCACCTCCCGGCTCTGATTTCAGTGAGTGGCGGGGTCGTGTCATGGTGGGATCAGGCATCACTGGAGGCTTTCTGATCCGCCCGCGAGCCACATTTCCTCCCTGGGGTCTGACTGCCAGGCTCGGCGCAGGCTGTGACAGACAAACAGCCGTCTGTGGCGGCCTACAGCCGACCAGGGCCACGGCAGGAACAAGACCCAGCAGGAGTGTGTGTGCCTTTATGCAGATAGCCTGAGCTACTTAAACAAGCAGAAATGTGACGGGACCCCCCCAGTGAGACATGAACCCTCAGCCTGGTGGCTCAGGCCCAGAGGCTGTCAGGCTCTAAAGTCTCTCTGCAGTGCGATCAGATGGTTCTATCCTCAGGTATCTGTAGGAGGACATATTCTATTACTGTCATTTAATGAACTCAAGTGGATGAAACAAACTTTTTCATTCTGTCTTTTGTTTTGTCGTTTTTATTTAGTGTGTAGAAAACATCAGCTTCAGACTAAAACCCTGTCCTACCATAAAATGTCACTTGTGTGTGAGTTTTAAGGAAAGACAAGCCCTGATTCTATTAAACAGATTAAATGATCTGCTTCAGTGAAAGTAGAGTGACTATCAGTTACAGTAACCTGAGTAAATGTGATTCAGGACTTCCATCCCTGAACACACAGATGGTTTAAACACTGGTGGGTTAGTCTGTGTGGGTTCTCAGGTACATCAGGAAGAGTAAAAAATAAAACTAAAAAAACCCCCACTCCAAACACGACTTGTTGTGTTGGTTTCTGCTCCAACAGGAGTATCAGTATCTGGACCCCTGCAGAACGAGACGGGAAACGTTTTCAACCAACCTAAAGCCAGTCCAGTTTCTTTTTTCTGTTTCTTTTTGTTCTTCTTGATTCACGAGTGTGTAAATGATTACATCCCAACTGAAGGAAGGAAAAACACAAAATATATTTATTTTACTGAACTACACACCTGGATGTTTAGTCATATTTACCATAGTTACAGTAAAGCTTTGATGGATGTACCTAACGGTGTGTGTTTTTTACACTCACGTAATATTCCTCTAAAAAATTCATGAATAATGCTGCTCTGTAGTATAAATGCAGGTTGCTGAAGGGGAATTCAGTTTGGATTGAATTTATTGATTTTGAATTCATTGATTTTTTAAAAATAGTTTGAATTGTTAATGGCACAAGAAATGTTGAAAACACTCTTTTAATGACATGATTGATAAGATTGACATCATCTTTGGCATAGCTCACATATGAGGAAGGACAACCTGATCAAAAAGACTTCTTCTGATTGTATCTGGTGGATAAACTGTTGATAAAAATATTTTAAACCCTGGGATATTTTTAAATAACAATAAATTCTCTGAAATATCAGATTACAATGTGTACTAATAGCGATCACCATTAGGAGTAGAAGCACCGTCCAGAAACTCCTCCATGAGACACAACACTGTGATCTATCCAAGCATATTTTGCGCTGATGTTGATTTATACTCTCCAATCATGTGTTAGCTAATTTTCTAATCAATCACAGCATAATTTACTAATAAAACATGTGATTTTCTGATGTTTAGAGTTTCCTGTCACTTAAAATCCACACAGCGAACGGCAGCGACCAGAGAAACACAAGCTGGCTGCGTGTGTTTGCATGTCAGTGTCCAGCTGATGGCTTTACTGAATGATGCCTTTGTTGTGTGTGTTCAATGATGTATAGAACGACACACACACCCAATGAGAGCGGCTCCTCATCTTCCTCAGCATCACAGCCTGTCTGTCAGCACACCAGGGAGGATGACAGTGACACGGCAGACTGTCATCTGAAGAAAACCGACTCAGAACAAAACATGTTTGGATGGTGGTGAACCGGAATGTGAAATATACTTTATATTCTCATTTTTAGGACAAGAGATGCTCAGAATGATCATAAATAACATTGGAAACTATTGTATAACTTCAGAAAACAACAGGCGTATATTATAACACTCATATTAGGACTTGTGAATGAATGAAACCAATCCAGCAGCCTGTGTGTGTGTGTTAATAATGGCTGTGAAGGGTGTGTTACGTGCAGTACTCATCTTGGCTGTCCTCGCGTGCCCTGATGGCTTCATTCCCTCCCATGATTCCTCACAGAATCAATGGCGTGGTGCGTGAGGCGAGGCGGCGCGTCAGAGTGAGGCGTTTACTGCTCTGCATCTACCATGACCGTTTCGCTTACGCTGATGACTGTCTCCTGTTCGTGCTCAGCTCCTTTACATTCTGATGGAGACGGATGATTTGTTGTTTGTTTAAAAATCTGAATCCATGGTGATGTGGCTGAAGATAATTTCAGACCAGATGGTGCTTTTGGCATGGAGATGGGAGTTGTCATAAAAACCAGGTGATGAAACCTGATTTAAGTCTTTCTTTAAAGGATCCCTCAGACTGCAAGTTTTACTTCTTCCTGTCCTTGAACAACAGGATTGTCTAAGTAACCTTGTTTGTCTCTCAAAGTGTAGTGACAATACACAATACACAATAAACAATACAATAAATAACACGGGAAATGTCCGGTACTATCATGTCTTTCTAATTTTCAGAATGACCAAAATAAGACGGATAATGCAGCTCATCTTATATAGTTTCACGCACACAGGCACACACACAATATTTATGTATGTCAAATATATACAAATGTCATATGTATGTGTGTGTGTATATTTATATATATAATATATATTTTATATATATATATACACTCTGAGACTGCCGGGATAGGCACCGGCTCCCCCGCGACCTGCGTTAGCAGATTAAGCGGGTTGGAAGATGGATGGATGGATGGATATATATATATATATATATATATATATATATATATATATATATATATATACACAGTATATACACACACACAGATATATATATGTGTGTGCGTGTGTATGTATATATACAGTATATATACTGTATATATACTGTATATATACTGTATATATACTGTATATATATACACAGTACAGTATATACGTATATATACATATACAGTACATATATGTGCGTGTGTGTGTGTGTGTGTGTGTGTGTGTGTGTGTGTGTGTGTGTGTGTGTGTGTGTGTGTGTGTGTGTGTGTGTGTGTAGACAGATAGGACTTAGCTTTGGACTACTGAACTTTCTAACATTGTTGAGACACATCTTTGCATCTTAATTGTATAACGAAAACGTTCCTGTCTTGTATTTCATGGTATTACTTTGGGATTTGTTAACAGAGCTCATCCTGGTGATTAGTTTTACATGTACAATCCCATCATTTTAATCACAAAGCCCATAAGACAAATTGTTTTTGACTAATTCCCATTTGGCTGTTTGTGTTCAGCTCCTTCATCTGTTTGTTTGCTTGAACGCAGCCTTGATGTTTCTTTTGCCACGTCACATTTCATTTTCATTAATTCCTCCATCTGTGTTCTGCTCCTTTGTCTGCCTCGATTTTCATTTTTCCAATTCATTTTGTTTCTGTCTCGCTCTGTCACTCGCTATCGTCTCTCCTCACATCACTGCAGACTCGCATTTCAGAGACAAAAACAAAACGCACAACAAATATTTCTCCCATGCTCTCAGGTTTAGTCTTTTTTTGAACTGGGTAGAGGTAGAGGAATAGAAAAAGTAATGCAGATTTCACACAAACAGAAAGAACAGAAGACTCCTCTCTTGATGATCACAGCTTCTGTAACAGAAGAACGTCAGACTCAAGGCTTCCCTGCCACGACTTGAACAACCGTCTCTATAATTGCTCTTGATATGATTTGTTCGCTCTCACCTTGTCAGGAGTCGATCTTCATTCTTACCAGGCATGTCTTTAATTCTGATCTCTGCTCTTCCTTTTGGTTTTTCCATCATCATCATCATGACATCAAATCCAACTCAGGCCCTCTCAGTTTGTCTCTTGTATAATTTATAATGTGTGTATTTATAGGTTTGTATTGATCTCGTTCTATCAGAGGCTCCTGATCGGGGTCGAGGTTGACATTAATATTCTCATAAACGAAGCTTAATTGTAATGTAAGACTACCTTACCTTACTTAATGATACCGATAGTTTCAGACATCAGCAGACTAAATAAAGGAGTATTAATGCATCACTGTGAGAGAAAGATGTTGTGATTCATCAACTGAAGGCTTTTAATGTGAAGCAGCAGGACGTGGCGTCGGGGGGGGGGGGGGGGTGATAGGCAGTAAACAGTAAACATCCATGAGATGCAGTTGAGCTGGAATTCATGTTGCATATTTTCCCTATGAGTCCCCTGTGTGCAGATATTTGGCATGGCGGAGGCTGCCACTGCCAATAAAAGCAACAATAGAGAGGTAATTACTGGATGTAAGTGCACTCAGAGGCTATTCCTGAAACCTGCTGACTAAAATAGAGCAGAGTTCACAAGAGTTAGAGCGGTTCAGTGTCTAATATCTAACGTTTCTACCTAAAAACGTCTAAAAACAACCCGACCTTTATTATACGTAGGTTTAGCTGACTCGTGTGCTGACGTCACTCTCTGGTTGTCTGGTTATATTTACTGTTAAGAGTCGAAAAAGGAAGAAGTCACCAAATAAATCCAATAAATCACACATCTTTTCACTGAAACTCCACACCCTAAACCCTAAACTTGTCACGTCATCAGTTAATGAAATATGGTTAAAATTATTACCAGACGTTTATTCAGGTCCTGCAGCAGTTTGGCAGCAGGTTTTTGTTCCGCTGGAAGTCAGATCAGATGTTTGTTCAGACGTCCTTTGAAAACATGAAAGTCTTTTGGTTCTATAACAGCTTGTTGCTGCTGCTGTTATCAACAAGTAACAAAGCAAACCGCATTTACAGGATGGAACAAAGGAACAGGCAAAAAAACCCCCACAAACTGCATCCAAAAAATACATGTTTATTGTCTAAACCTGCATGTTAATAGCAAGTAAATAGCGCTTGTCTAAAGTGTGTTATGTTATCCAATAACACATTAATTCTGCATCTATATCAATCAGAAATTCCAAAGAATTCTTAACATTTTGTGTGATTATTTGCAAGCACTTTTTTTTACCAATTCACCATTTATGCTGGGACTGGGTTTTAGTCTTGACCATAATACATCCAGTTTTAATCTTGTCTTGTGTTTTCCCCCCTACAGATGTTATATCGTCACAAATACCATGTTTATTTTACACAGTCCCCCAAACCAAATGACTTAGAGATCATACTTCTGGCTGGATTTCTTGTGCCCGTCTCTCAGAGCTGCCTCTCCTCTTCAGATCCACCTCCCACTCGCTCCTTCCACACCTCTGCCTCTCGTTTCTTGTCCTCTGCCTCCTCCAGCCCCGCCACTCCTTCACATTTAACCAACATCCACTTCAAAACATACATCCTCCTCTCCCTCTGCCCTTTTTATCTCTCCCTCCCTCCTTTCAGCCTTTTAATGCCAACGGCATTAAAGCGCTTTCCTGGAACGATAAATGTTTTATTAGGCCTCGCTCTCTCTCCTTTTTTTTTTTGAAGGGTAAATACAAAGAGGAAGTGAGCGAGAAGTTCATCTCTCTGTCTCCCTCTTGACTTCATTTCCATATCTGTCAGTCTGCTCTCCCCTCCGCTGTGACCTCTCGTCTTCTCTCGGCCGTCCTCGCCTCATCTCTTTCATGCAGCTTCTCCATTTCGCTCCAGCATCTCTCCGGACTGGAAACCGGCAGTAATTCACTTGTTTCACTGAAGTCTGGTGATATACAGTTAAAGGAGAGTCCCACGGTGGAGAGAACCTCATTCCCGCCGTTTCACAGTTATAAAACTGTTCTCAATAGGTGGACAAGTGTCTTTTATCAGATCTTCAAACATCTCACACACATTTATGAGCCAGTGGGGCTGCTGGTTGGACTTGAAAAGACCAAACACCTTTTGTGTGCTGGTGCTGAATCTTACGTAGAGCCTCCAGGCCTGTAGATGATTGTGTGTTTCCTATGCCGTAATAGCTGTGTGTCCTGTGGGACGGGATGTGTGCTCCCTGTCTCCACCAGCCCTCGGCTCTGCTACTGATTGCTCCTCCTTTCCAACAAAATGGGTCATGTTATGTGGGTTACAGCAGACATCTGCTGCTACCTGCAGCCGGGCGGCGGACTGATGAAGCCCCCAACAGGAGGAGGACCCCAGCTCTAATGTCTCACGCACATTCAGAATTGTTGATCCTTAAACTGTGCTAGCAAATTCCCCTCACGACAGTTTCTTTTCTTTTTTGAATTTTAAATTTTTAACACTTTTTTCCCCTTTATATGATAAGAGACAACTGAAAAAAGGTCAACGCTACAGAGGAAATCAAACCCACGTTGACTACCAGGGGTCTGTAGCCTTAATATAAGAGGCTCTGTGCCCTCTGTGCCCCATCAGGTGACGTGTTCCATCCCAAACACTAGTTTCTGATTTAATATCAGTCTGACACAGGTTTAAATAAACAATAAAGTGCAGAAAATTTTCTAAACGGACTGACTTTAGCCTTTTTCACACAGAGATCACACAACAGCACCACACTGGTGTGACCATTAGATGTGGGGCAATCAAAGGAGTGTGACGTTTAACATAAACCATGATTTATACACAGAAACATGATGGTCGATCTCCTCCTCCACCTGGACGGTCTGCTCTCTCCTCTATCAGTGACCCTTTTTGTTCTCGATGAAAATGATCGATTCAACCCCAGAAGGTGGAAACATTTACTGTTAGCTGCTGTAATTGTCTTCTCCATTAATATAAGCAGAAGAACCCAGGAGAGTTTCCTCCATTTCCTCCACCCCCCCCCCCTCGGTTGTGCTGTCTGGCGATCGGATGTGATTGGTATGCTGGCTAGGCTAAGGCTAATGATGCATGGAGCTGTAGCCTCAGGTTAGACGTCACACACCAGAGGAAACCAGCCAGGTTCATGTGTGTGTGTGTGTGTGTGTGTGTCACACACACACACACACACACATCGGTCATCTTCCGAAACATTTAGCATGTCAACATCGGTAATGGATCGGCCCAATTAATACAGAGCGTTGACAGAGAACACACCTTTACATGTCCACACTTACATTTACCTGACCGTTGTCATAGAGACCCTCTGATCAAGGTGATCAGAAATGATTTGGATGTAAAGTCATAAAGTTCAACTGATTGTGTTAAGAAATAGCTCAGAAAATGGATCTAAGCAGTAGTAGTGATACACACACACCTCACAATGATGAAACACCGTGTGTGTGTGTGTGTGTGTGTGTGTGTGTATGTGTGTGTGTGTGTGTGTGTGTGTGTGTGTGTGTGTGTGTGTGTGTGTGTGTGTGTGTGTGACCCTGGAGTTCAAGGACAGTCTTGTATGTTCTGCCTCTGGCTGCTCCTGTCTGTACCCCAAGTGGTGTTTATTTAAAGAGCCCATCTACCTCTCTCTCTCTCTCTCTCTCACACACACACACATACACACACACACACACACACACACACACACACACACACACACACACACACACACACACACACACACATGCTATAGCCTATCCTTGTGCTTTAAAACACAGCACCCTCAGTTCTCCACAGATAGTTTTGTGTTTCTGTTCTCTGTCCCCGGTACTTTCTCTCTCTTTTACTCTCTCTCTCTCTCTCTCTCTCTCTGTCTCTCTCTCTCTCTCTCTCTCTCTATCTCACACACACACACACACACACACACACACACACACACACACACACACACACACACACACACACACACACACATACACACACCCTGGATTAATTACTCTCCTCCCTGACGGTGAACCCTGGGAGCGTCTGAGCGGCGCTCGCTGGCCTCTGCCTCTCGCTGGTGGGCACGGAGATGGCGATGCTCACCCATTCATCACCGTGACTTTGGGAAAGGGAGACACAAGGGATGGGGTGTGTGGGTGAGTTAGAGAGAGACGGGGAGCGGGTAGAAGTGAAGGTGAGATAAAGGTGATGGGAGAAGAGAAGCGGAAAAAGTCAGGTCCCCCCTGACTGAGGCCCTGATTAAAAATTAAAAGTGTTGCCGTTTCTCTGGTTCCAGAGGTCCAGACTGTAATATATGGATTCCTGAGATAATTCTCAGAGGAGGAGGAGGAGGAGGAGGAGAGAAGGGGAGTGTGGTGGCTGGAGAGGAGCACTGGGGCTTGGGGAGTGTAGGATTAGGAAGCGGGGAGAAAAGTAGGGGATGAGACATCTTTACCTGGAGATAAATAACCTACAGATCCCAGCGCTGGGACGCTCCCCATTGTCCAGAAAACACTACCATATGAATTTTTTATTCTGCTGGAAACATCTTTTTCAAGGTAGATGGATGAAGGTTGGGTTGATGGATGAATGTAGCCACAAGAGGGCACAAGCCAGTGTCTTATTGTGCCGGTTCCAAGTCTGGATAAATACAGAGGGTTGCGTCAGGAAGGGCATCCGGCATAAAACTTTTGCCAAATCAAAGATGCGAATCAAACCTATGACTTCCATACTGGATCGGTCGAGGCCCGGGTTAACAACAACCGCCATCGGCGCAGTTGACCTACAGGGCGCCGGTGGAAATTGGACTACTGTTGGTCGAAGAAGGAGAGGAGGAAAGTGCGTTCGCACAAAGAAAGAGAAGAGGAGCCCCAAGAGTATAGGACTGAGAGTAGGGACGTTGGATGTTGGAACTATGACAGGAAAAGGTAGAGAGTTGGTTGACATGATGCAGAGGAGGAAGGTAGACATACTGTGTGTCCTGGAGAGCAGGTGGAAAGGTAGCAAGGCTAGAAGTTTAGGAGCAGGGTTCAAGTTGTTCTATCATGGTGTAGATGGGAAGAGAAATGGAGTAGGAGTTATCTTGAAGGAGGAGTTTGTTAGGAATGTCCTGGAGGTAAAAAGAGTGTCAGATAGAGTGATGAGTCTAAAGCTAGAAATCAAAGGTGTGATGTTCAGTGTTGTTAGTGGGTATGCTCCACAGGTAGGATGTGAGCTGGAGGAGAAGGAGAAATTCTGGTTGGACTTTGATGAAGTGATGCAGAGCATGCCTAGAAGTGAGAGAGTTGTCATTGGTGCAGACTTCAATGGACATGTTGGTGCAGGAAACAGAGGTGATGAGGAGGTGATGGGCAGGTTTGGTATCCAGGAGAGGAACGCAGAAGGACAGATGGTAGTTGATTTTGCAAAAGGGATGGAAATGGCTGTAGTGAATACTTTCTTCCAGAAGAGGCAAGAACATAGGGTGACCTATAAGAGTGGTGGTAGGAGCACACACTACCTGTGTGCTCCTACCACCACTCTTATAGGTCACCCTATAGGTCACTCTTATAGGTCACCCTACATCTTGTGTAGACGGTGTAACCTGAAGGAGATCAGTGACTACAAAGTAGTGGTAGGCGAGAGTGTAGCCAAACAGCATAGGAGGGTGGTGTGTAGGATGACTCTGGTGGTGAGGAAGATGAAGAGGACAAAAACAGAGCAGAAGACGAAATGGTGGAAGCTGAAAAAGGAAGAGTGTTGCATGACTTTTAGGAAGGAGTTAAGACAGGCTCTGGGAGGCCAGGAGGTGCTTCCAGATGACTGGACAACTACAGCTAATGTGATCAGGGAGACAGGTAGGAGAGTACTTGGTGTGTCATCTGGAAGGAAAGTAGATAAGGAGACTTGGTGGTGGAATGAGGAGGTACAGGAGTGTATACAGAGAAAGAGGTTAGCTAAGAGGAAGTGGGACACTGAGAGGACTGAGGACAGTAGACAGGAGTACAGGGAGATGCAGCGGAAGGTGAAGGTAGAGGTAGCAAAGGCCAAACAATGATGACTTGTATGCTAGGTTGGACAGTAAGGAGGGAGAGATTGATCTATACAGGTTGGCAAGACAGAGAGATAGAGATGGGAAGGACGTGCAGCGGGTTAGGGTGATTAAGGATAGGGATGGAAGTCTATTGACAGGTGCCAGTAGTGTGATGGGAAGATGGAAAGAGTACTTTTAAGAGTTGATGAACGTGGAAAATGAGAGAGAACAAAGACTAGAAGAGGTGACTGTTGTGGACCAGGATGTAACAAAGATTAGTCAGGATGAAGTGAGGAGGGCACTGAAGAGGATGAAGAGTGGAAAGGCAGTCGGTCCTGATGATATACCTGTAGAGGTATGGAAGTGTCTAGGAGAGGTGGCAGTAGAGTTTCTGACTGGGTTGTTCAACAGGATCTTAGTGAGAAGATGCCTGAGGAATGGAGGAGAAGTGTGTTGGTGCCCATTTTTAAGAACAAGGGAGATGTGCAGAGTTGTGGTAACTACAGAGGAATAAAGCTGATGAGCCATACAATGAAGTTATGGGAGAGAGTAGTGGAAGCTAGACTAAGGGCAGAAGTGAACATTTGTGAGCAGCAGTATGGTTTCATGCCAAAAAAGAGTACTACAGATGCAGTATTTGCTTTGAGGATGTTGATAGAGAAGTAGAGAGAAGGCCAGAGGGAGCTGCATTGTGTTTTTGTAGATCTGGATAAAGCTTATGACAGGGTGCCCAGAGAGGAACTGTGGTATTGTATGAGGAAGTCTGGAGTGGCAGAGAAGTATGTTAGAATGGTGCAGGACATGTATGAGGACTGTAAGACAGTGGTGAGGTGTGCTGTAGGTGTGACAGAGGAGTTCAAGGTGGAGGTGGGACTGCATCAGGGATCAGCTCTGAGCCCCTTCTTGTTGCTATGGTGATGGACAGGCTGACAGACGAGGTTAGACAGGAATCTCCATGGACTATGATGTTTGCAGATGACATTGTGATCTACAGTGAGAGCAGGGAACAGGTGGAGGAGAAGCTAGAGAGGTGGAGAGGCTGGAAAGGAGAGGAATGAAGGTTAGCCGCAGTAAGACAGAGTACATGTGTGTGAATGAGAGGGACCCAAGTGGAAGAGTGAGGTTAGAGGGAGAAGAGATCAAGAAGGTGGAGGATTTTAAGTACTTAGGGTCAACAGTCCAGAGCAATGGAGAGTGTGGAAAAGAGGTGAAGAAGCGTGTCCAGGCAGGATGGAACGGGTGGAGGAAAGTGTCAGGTGTGATGTGTGATAGAAGAGTTTCAGCTAAAATGAAAGGAAAGGTGTACAAAACTGTGGTGAGACCAGCGATGTTATTTGGTCTAGAGACAGTGTCACTGAGGAAAAGACAGGAGACAGAGCTGGAGGTAGCAGAGATGAAGATGCTGAGGTTCTCTCTGGGAGTAACCAGGATGGATAGGATCAGGAATGAGTACATCAGAGGGACAGCACATGTTAGAGGTTTTGGAGATAAAGTCAGAGAGGCCAGACTGAGATGGTTTGGACATGTCCAGAGGAGAGATGGTGAATATATTGGTAGAAGGATGCTGAGCTTTGAACTGCCAGGCAGGAGGCCTAGAGGAAGACCAAAGAGGAGGTTTATGGATGTAATGAGGGAAGACATGAAGGTAGTTAGTGTGAGAGAAGAGGATGCAAAGGACAGGGCTAGATGGAGGCAATTGATTCGCTGTGGCGACCCCTGAAGGGAAAAGCCGAAAGGAAAAGAAGAAGATGGATGAAGGTTGGGGCACGATTGGAACAGCTAAGCTTAGAGGAGCTCTTATTACTGGAGACAAAAAGAAAAATAAAGACCGAGTGTGTCCTGCTGGTGTGTGTGTCGCGTGTGTGAGATGGAAGGCAAACGAGGGAGTCCTGTTGGGCTCGTCCGATGAGGGGCAGGCAAGAATGGAGGCAGCAAAGAGCTGAGGGTAGGGGAATGTGGGGGGAGAGAGGTGAGGTGTGTCTCATCCATTCAGGCGGCGTAGGCGTTCCACTTTCATCTCCTTTCTCTCACAAACAACAAAGAGACAGGCAGAGGGTTCTATTCCCCTCCATCACTACAATAGCCTTTCTTAACTCCAACTATTTATAGTAGCACAGGTTGAGACGCTGCAGCACCACTTAATTAGGAGCTTGTTTACCCGTAAACTCAGGGAAGTAAACATGGCTCATAAACTCACCTATATGAGCAAACAGGATGCTCAGCTGTGCTGACAGGAGGAGGAGAGGAAGAAGAGGCTCAGTCAGAGGCCAGGAAGATTGTTTTCCTGCCTGTGGAAAAGAACCAGATCATTATTGCAGTTTCTGGGATTCATGTTTTGTGTGGCTGTCCCATATTCCAAAGAGGAGATAAACAAAAGTTGAAGGAACAAATATCGAGTGATACTAGTGCAAAGTCACACGATGGTGACGGGAAGGAGCGGATGTTATTTACATAAGGCTCACAAACAATCATGTCAACGGGGTGTGCAGCAGGAGGCAGCCGAGCAGCAGCGATGATGAAGCACCTGATGAAGACTCTCAGCCTCCTGGAGACGGCGCTTCTGATTAACTTCACCGAGGAGCTGATTGGTTTGTTTGGCTGTAAGCAGGACTGCTCAAGAAGTTCAGGAACAGATTTTAATGAAGCTTTTGGAGAAGTAGATGGGTAAACAATTTTTCATATAATTCCTCCCTGTTGTGGGATAAAATTACAAAACCACATCCTCTCCCTTCACCGACGAAGCCTCTAATGTTGAAACAAAAACGACATGACTAGAATTCTGAGCTGGATCCAAGTAATATTCCAGATCTGGTGATCTGGAAAGTTTACATTTATAAGGTTCGTTAAAAGAATAAAGACAAGAGACTAATAAAGAATAAAGACACTCAAAAGTTTGTGATTCAGACGTGTCCACCAAGGGGATGAGTGATAAAGATCAGCGCCATCAGTTCTCCTACCAGAAGCCAGACCAGACCCCTTCCGGGGGGGGTGCTCCATTACAAAGTTTACTAGAAAAGATTTGATCACAGGGAGACTGGAGCATCTTTCTCACTCTGTCTGATGTAACTACAGTAATCCCTCACGTATTCACACTTCAGAATACCCGGCTTCACTACATTGCGGATTTTTAGTCATGTGATATCCTATGAGCATGCTATTGGCTGATATAGCATCCGGAAGTGAGCTGCGCTTTGAGACTCACGGAACGCAGCGAACTTCCCTGAAGCACAAAGGTGCTTTAAACAGTTTATGAGAGTGTGGGAAAAGGTGGTTTAATGTCAGTATGAAGAGGGTTCATAAACATTTAAATTACCATAAATAAATAGTTTGTCGCTATATTGCGGAATTTTCGTTTTTCACAGGTGGTCCTGGAACACATTAACTGTGAGTGACGCGGGATCTCTGTACACCAATTTGTCCTTATCTCAAAAGCCACAGAATTCAATGACGTTTCATGCATGTTTCATAGGGGTCCTAAATGTGTGCAGCACTTAATTCAATCCTCCAGATTGCTTATTTTCAGATTCTTCGCCGTATTTGAACTCATGCAATATTCAGTTTGCTCACATTCTCCTGCGACAGACGTTGTGGTCCATCAGCATCACCACAAATTGAGTTTTTCAGCGGCGGTGCAGCTGTGTCCTTCAACACACAGATTCTATTTCTTTCGCATTCCTTATTCTCACTTTTGTGCAAAGAGTTATATGACAACACTGATACAACTCTTGCGTCTGTATGTCAAGTACTGAGAGGGTAGAGAGGTGAGTAAGCATAAAGAACATTGGATTTAACGTATTGTGTTAGAAAGTTGCCGAAGAAAAACACTCAACAGAAATCATAGCTGACCTTAAAGCATCCGCTATTCCCTGAATATAACTTGCTCCATTCTGGTAGATTTAGGGTTTCAATGTTTAAATGCTGTGCACTCACTTAAAGCCATCATTGTTCAAGGTTTCTATTGCACATAATGACCTCAAGAACTTATATAATAATTTTTTGTTGTCACTACTATTTTCTGTAGTAGTTTATAGTCCTCGAAAAAAAAATGTCACGAGTAAAGAGAAACTGCAGAGGAGCAGCTGTGACTCTCTCTCTTACTGTTTTATCCATTAGCCCACCGACACAGTAAATACTCCGAACTGTAATTCACCAAATGACTACCAAGAAGTGAAGTCGTTCATTTTTATTTTAATAAATTTGTCTTTACATGACGATATGAGCTCCATTAATTTACGAGCGTACTTTTGCCTTTACAATTCTTGCCTTCCCTGCTTCCCATAGTTATACAATACAGTATTTTCCCCTGATGTCTTGCCAAATGAATTCCGTCATCATCTTGAATTTAAAATGAAGATTACGCTATGGAGCATAATGGCAATTTTCAGGGGATGCAATTTAGTCATATATCACAGCAGTGAAACACATTTGAATGTCCTGTAAAAAAAAAAGAAGAAGCTTTAAATAGATTTCTATATTTCTATATTCTATATTTGTTTCTATATTTGTTTGTCCTAAAGATGTTTGTGAACAGTTGAGCTTAGGAAATACATTTTTAGATGTCACAAAACCACAGGGGGATCTTTACATTTGGTGCCAATCATGTTTGTGCATTAACAATGTTGTCATTCCTGCTGGTTGGTGTGTGATCACTGTGCTATTCCTGTTAAAAAGTGTGTTCCTCATCCTGTGGTTGAGATGAAAAATAAAAAGGTGACATGAAAGCTAAGATAAGACAAGCTAAGATGTGATAAGAAAAGCTAAAAGCTAAAATAAAATATATTTTTGCAGTAAAAATAAATAAATAAGAAACACAAATGAATGTAACATCGTGAATTCATTCATACCAGCGTTAAACTATTAGGTGAACGTTAGGGTGAATGAGTTAAAACAAAGCGGATGAACAACTCAGATCTGAGCTGCTGGTTATGAGGACTGACACTGATGTGGGGATAAAAGAATTAACAACGGCTTGTTCTTGTCTTTTGTTTTGTAATCCCAAAATCTCAGGACATCTGGTGTGTTTGTAGGAGGAGACTCCTGTAGGTGTTAATTAAGTCATTTATTATTCGGTACGTTATCACATAGATCTGGTGCAATCCGGCGTTTCCTCGTGTGAAACCCTTGTTTGTCAAAGCTGCTCACGACTGAGAAACACAACATACACATCAGAAACCCCTGACTTACATATGGGGTCAAGCATTTAAATGACATGGAATAAAAAGGTTGTGATTCATATATCATAACTGCTAGCAGGTTGTTGCGTACGGTTTGCTGAAAAAGCTCCGCTCTTGGTTTCTGAGTGCTTGTGTGGGATTTTATTTTAGCGAGGGTGAACGTTCAGATGTAATCCCCTTCAGATAATGTATGCTGTTTTCATTTCAGTCTCACACATTCCAATCAGACAAAGCTGAACAGTATCTCATCTTTGTGATCTGATTTTAAATTTCCTCCAGTGTAATTAACACCCTGGATGAATACATTATCACTTCAGGATTAAAGTATAGCATGGTATTCATACATGTGAGCGCTGGTGTCCTTCATCCTTCAACACCATCATGAGCACTAATTTTCACGTGATAACTCCTCTGTAATGAGCCCCTACCTTCAATATAGTCTCAGTGTGTGTATTCTTTTTTTATTTCTGTATATCATAGTGACTTGTTTTCTACATCGGAATGTCTAAATGTCGAAAAAGTCTCCCTGTAAAGGAGTTGAAGGATGCCAGATTTCAGCCGGTGAGGAACATGAAATAGGATGTAAGCAGGATGATGGATTGTCAGTCAGAGCAGAGGACGTTCACTAGAGCTAGAGATACTGAAACCTGCGCTGCACACAGGATGAATATTGTCCATTGATTCCATACATGTTTAATGAGGCTGCCGTATCTCACTGCTGTTGTTTCTTTGCTTCCTTTCCCTCTCTGTTCCACCCGTAGCCTCCGACCAGCACTTGTTTGTCTGCTTCTCTTTACGCCGACAACTCTGACTGAATGTTTCTCAGTCACTCTGTTAAATCAGCATAAACCGCTTCCCTTCCCTCTGATTTCAGCCGCTGGCCATCTCTCTTATTTCCTGCTGATCTTCGTCTTGTTGTCTTCCCATCCTGATCCCTCTGTTTATTATTTAAACACCAATTCTTTTGATAGTCGTAGAGATTTTCCTCTTTTTATCTACTGCTGGTAAAAACATTCACACGTTCATGTTGTACATAAAATGTTATTTCCTCCCACGGCGAGTTTTTCCTTTCACAAAATTAAGATTAACTTTGTAAATCCTGTGAAGAAAATGGTTTGATAATTTGGAAAACTTTTTTTTTTTTTAAATTTACAAAGCGCTTCATTAAGCACACAACCAGCACCTAGTCATGGTTCTACATGAGCTCACAACAGGAAGGGATAAACGCCGAAGCCCTCATGCTGCTTCCTGCAGCGCTGGGATGAAACAATCCCTAAAATCCTTCAAACCTCCTGGGTCCAGACAATTAAACACACACACACACACACACACACACACACACACACAGGAAACACACACAGTCCATTTGAACACAAAGGTAAGCCATCTTCAAGCGCAGCCTGTAAGTGGACTATATTAGAAATTGTGGGTATCATTATAAAGGAAAATCTCTAATCTGACTCGAAATTAATAATTGAAGAGGAAGGCTCTGGCCTCTGTAATGTTTTATTAAATTCCTCTTGTATTAATTAAGAGGGTAGACTTTGTTCTCATCTCCTCCACACACACACACACACACACACACACACACACACACACACACACACACACACACACACACACACACACACACACACACACACACACACACACTGACATGATGGGGCTGGATCATAACTTAATGAATGAATTTGCTTTCCGGCTGACCTCTAATATTCTGAGGTCGCCATGACGACAGCAGCGTGAGGCACGAGTCCCACTCAACCTTACACGATACTTTAACATAGATTTTTTTTAATATTATGCTGAAACTTCTTTGTCTGGCAGCGATTGTGCAGCTCCACACTCACGACGGCGGCGGCAGCTGTCCAGCCATCCCTCGTGCACCCTCCCTGCCTCACTCTCCAGCTCACACTCCTTGTTTCTGTCTCTATCTCACACTGTGCACCCATCTGTTTCCACAACTTCAAAAACACTCTGTATGCCCTCGCCACTTTTCTTCATTTATTTTGCTTCAGTCCATTGCTCTTTTATGTTTCAAATGCACACAAAAAAAAGGGAGAGAGACTGTGATCTCTTGGGTTTTAAACACTTAGCAATGGCCTTTGTTTCTGTCTGAACGTGAGCGGGGCCGAATGCAGCTGGTGCACGGGCGTGATACATCACCGAGGGTGAGGGAGTGGGAGTGTGTTCAACCTTAAACCACAGGATCTGCTTAGAGATTCAGATTGGATTAATAAAGCTCACAAGCTTGATGTGGAGTGGAGCACTCGAGCCGTGTCGTGACCGCTCTCATCTCTGGATGGTCAGAGGATTCCTTTTTCCACATCTTCCAAACACAACCCTGGAGAGCAGCAAGAGCTGCGTGTGTGTGTGTGTGTGTGTGTGTGTGTGTGTGTGTGTGTGTGTGTGTGTGTGTGTGTGTGTGTCTGTTTGTGTGTGTGTGCCCAAGCTTTGCCTGTGTGCTTGAAGTCAATCCATTGCTGGAGCAGCCTTTCACTCTTGAGTGGTAGGGTTCCTCTGAGTCTGAGCGAGCATCATCTGCTTGTGTATTTAGTCCGCGTTCATGTTTCGGGAGGTGTGTGTCTTGCAGCTCTGGTGCTGCAGCTGCCTTTGAATGCAGCTTCAAAGTCTGGCTTGAATGTTTCTCTGCACACGTTCTGGCGTCGTTCTCTGACCTCCTCCTCCTGCTCGACCTCCTCCTCCTCTCTGTGTTTTTCCACTTCACTTTTGCCCTCGTGTCCTTGCCTGCGTCCTCGGTCGCACCACTTGCTGTGTCCTCTGACAGCGCCGGTCCAGATCGAACGCATTTCGACTTTGACTTAAACGAGGACCGGAGCACCAGAGATCGATGGAGTCAAGCGGTGAAGGGCTGGAATGTGAAGGCAGGAACCAACAGGACAGGTCTGTGTTCATGTCCCGTGATTCTTGTCTTCAAGTTTCTTCACTCCAAATGAGACCGTATGGATATGATTCCTCTGACTCTGAACAATAAACTGTTCGTTTTAACAAACTTCTTTGAGTGAAATGATTTTGACTCAGTGTTCGTTATAAACATGTAACTATCACCGTTCAGTCCAACACATTTCTGGACCACAGTGACTGTAAAGTGTGTAAAATACTGCTGAAACATGTCAAGATGAACATGAGTTTAAATACGATCTGAAATGTCTTCCAGATGAAGACAGGGAATTGTGTGGCGTTAATATATGTTCAATTCCCGTCATATATTAGTCATTTAGACTAATATATACGCGTGTGTGTGTGAGTTGTCTCTGACAACTGGTATTTTTGTCATTGTGTTTCCAGATTTAATCAGTTGCATTTTTACAATATGGAAAATCTGATACCAATAAGAACCAAGACAATAAAGTAATGACCCGACACAGACGGCACACGGCGGACACGCCTTCAGTTCAGAGTTGTTTGTGGGAGCAGACTACAGATAATAACAGCCACGGGTGGATAATTAGTGTTTCTTATTTAGTCGAGCCGTGGGGAAACATTTCCTGATACTCACAGGGGGGGCAGATAAATGAATGAAAGGGAAAGTGTGAGTGTGTGTGTGTGTGTGTGTGTGTGTGTGTGTGTGGTCCTTACACCTGACTCACACCTTTCCTCCCACTATGATTCGTCAAATGTTGGCCCACACTGGCACCACCTGGCCACTGCTGTGCGCTGTGTGTGTGTGTGTGTGTGTGTGTGTGTGTGTGTGTGTGTGAGGCGTGCTGCTCTCTAGCAGATGGAGTAACCTAATACACGTCTCATTTCTATCCTGCTGTCCATTGGCCCTCGTGGCCCGCTGGTGATGCTCTGTGGGCCTTACCAGCATCCTGTCTGCTTTGTTCCTGGAATCAGACCACCCCCAGCCCTACCACCACCCCCACCTGCCCAGCCTGTCCCACCGCCCCTGTCCTGTAACCTCAGGGCACCCAGTCTGGATGTAGAACATCCCCACAGGAGCTTGTCAGGTGCTCTCGGGTTACCTGGGACGGGTCACCGTGGAGGAAAGTGTGTCTGGAAAAACAACGTATTGTTTACAGTCAATGAACAGATGATGCATCCGTTAGCGACGGGTGGACAGTCGTAACGTCACTGGACACAAAGTCAAGATGTCTATGAGTTGGGTTAACGGATATAGGGCTATAGGTAGGGGTAATAGAGTAGAGTGCACCCTCGTTCCTCACGGTTAGTGCGTTCCAGGAACCACGTGCCAATAACAAATTCCGTGATAAAGTGACAAAGTATTTATCTTATTATTTACAGTAATTTAAACGTTTATTAACCCTCCCCATACTGATATTAAACCACCTTCTATCTGTATTACCTTTTCCCACACTCTGATCGACTGTTTAAAGCACTTTTGTGTCTCACGGAAGTCCGAGACTCACTGAACTTAGCGCACTTCCGGATGCTACCAGCCAATAGAATGCGCGTACGGTATCATGTGACTACCTACTAAAAATCCACGATGAGGTGAAGTCGCGAGCGTTGATGCGGGAATGCGTGAGGGCTAGCTGGTTAGCATGCTAACCTCACTAGATGGTCTCTGTAAACAAATACAAACACATTTTTGACCAAAGGTGAAAATTGTTATTCCTTTATTTTCTATTAAATGTTCGTTTGTAATTTTAAGTTTGTCACTTTTTAAAGCTGATGATGAGCTCTGCCGTTTCACATCGATGGTATGTCACTGTTTTTGCTATTTGTTGTCTACAGCATGCTAACGCATCACACAAGATGTGGAATTCCCTTTAACGCTCCACACTGGAGCTGCGTTGTGGATCCGAAGGTCTATAAATGAACTGAAGCAGTGGAAACGTTCGTCATCGTGACACCACCGTTAGATCTTTGGCAGCAGTGGGGGTGTTGATCCGGCGACGCCTCTACGTCACCTCCCACAGGTGGCCAGTTTTGCCCCCTTCACACTGACGCCTCCCACCCGACACGCGGTGAATCCTCACGGATTTCCGTCCAGCCCACCTGTCACTCCTCCCTCTGCGTCAGGCACAGGCGCCGTTTGGTCACCTGTGGACCAGGTGGTGGCAGCTCCTCCATCAGCCCCGGCGGCGGTTAGAGGTGACACTCCATCAGCCGAACGGATTAGCCTCATTGGGTCATTTATTGATGTTGTCCTCCCTGGGGGATAATAGGTGTATGGGCTGATGGATGGGGCTGCGTATCAGCGGTCAGACATGCAGCTGCAGAGTTGACTTATGTAACGCCCTGCTGATGATGTGAACATCAGACACGTTGTGTTCGCAACCATAGATTACAAGGAAACCTGTTGTATGTCAGAGCTGGAGCCACTTATAGCTCCATCATGGGTGTGGTTGATCTCTGTCAGACTGTAGACTACCTGGCTTGTGAAGATCACACTTTAATTGTAGGGGTGATATGTTGGAGACTCATATTTTATCACATGAAGTATCTCAGATACCTAAAGTTCTTGAAGTAAATTTGATTAGTTCAATGAAATACGTCGAGATACGTTTCCGTCTACCTTCAGTCTCAAACGGCAAATACATTGCACATGTTATATTGCACATTTGAAGCGTGAGCAGATGTGTTTGTGCGGCTGCTGCTCTGGTCATGTGTGCTCTTGACCTCTTCCAGCTTCATCCAGAGCGCCACGGACCCCTGACATCCAGCCGTCCTCCCTTCCATTAGAGGATACCTGATCCTACTCGGGTTTTCACTGATGAAAGACAGCAGGCAGCGTGCATGGCAAATAGGCTCGCATTGGTTCATACTGTGATCCCTGCTACTTAGAGCCATTGAATTGGATTCATGAAGAGCTCTCAAGTCTTTCTCTTACCATTACAAAGTGACTCTCCTCTTTGTGGTGTAAGAGATACTACAGGTAGCAGCGAAATTGCAGGGTTAGATTTTCAAAGCTTTCAAAGAAACCAGGAAAAGAGGCTGCGAATGGCTTTTAGGTGGATGTGCAGTTACTCATCAGCTGTCAATCAGCCGTCCGACGTGGGAGGCTCCTTCTTTTGTTTTCCGTGTGAGGGTCGTGTGTTGCCTGTTTCCTGCTCTCTCTCCTTGATTTGGCTAACGATCTGTACTATCCGTATGCTCATCGATCACAAGGGGAAGCAGCAGCAGGACACACATAGCCTGAAAATCTAAGCAGATGTGTTTTCTACTCCCCAACATCCTCTGACACTCACCAAAATATCCGCCAAAGTTTTTCACAGAGAGAGAAACTCATGGAGGAACCGTCTCGCTGAGCCTGCATGCTGTCTTCCACGCGTTCACATTTACAGCCTGTTTCCCACTGAGGCAGCTCGGGGATGGATGGCTTGCTTAAAGCCAGACTGTGTAACTTCTGCTGAGGAGCAGCCATGGTGACCGTTATGTGGCAATTACAGGTTAATAGTGTATTGAATTTCACTTAAGTTCCCAAGGTTCTCGTGAGATGGTGGGTTTAAAGTCATCATCATTTATCAGCAACGTTTAGCATTGACTTTAAAGACATGGACAGCAAAGTAGTATCTCAGGACATTCACCTCAACAGGTCAGATAACAAGCACATGCAAGAGACCAGATTTTAATCATACATGTGGAACTCAAAAAGCATGTTCATAATGCTAACACATTTTCAGCTCCTCTAATTTGCTCAGACAGTCAATGCACCAACTGACCTGGTGTAAACCATAACTATATAGTTTGTGGTGTCTGACTAACACCTGCATGGTGCTAAAACTGTTTTTTGTTCTTTAAAAAAAATACAAAAATCCCATTCCTTTCCTCAACTTCTCTAATTATCTGTGCAAATTACAAATGGGTCATAAAATCTCATAGTGCAATTTTCTCATCCAGACATGTCTATGCAGTTCACACCACCCAGGATTCATTTGCATTCTGCACATGCTCGGAATCTGTGTATTCACTTCATTTGCCTTTGTGATACATCTTAATTGTGCCGCATGGTGAGCCTGAATGCAGTTTTACAAGCTTATTGAGGGCAGGCCATGTTGCAGGAAGCGTCTCCTGGCGCTCGCTTCTTCACTTTGCAACAAAACCATTTAGATTTTTTTCTTCTCCCCCTAATATCTTCTTCAATGACCTCAGCGAAGCATGAAAAGAAAGAAATTATCCAAGCAGGAAAAAAAAAATCAAAAAAAATCAAATGATGAAATTTAAATGATGCACAAAAAAACCAATGCTTCCTTTAATGTCCTCTAAAGCAGTGGCCCCCCACCCTCACAGAGTGGCAGTGCTTATCACGCTAAACAAAACGATGTAGTGGACTAGCTGTGGTATATATGGGATTTCAGCATCCTGCACAAAGCTTCATTTCACCAACTCTCAGACCCCCTGCTGCGTTCTGTAATGGAGCTTTAAATCCCCTCTGTTGTTGGTTCCTCTCTCATTTTGCTACTGGGCCGATGATAGAGCGCTCTCTTCATGTGCCACCTTGTTGATAAGACTTCAGTTTTTGCCTTGAAATACCAGCGATTATATTCTCCTTTCAGATAAGCCATAAGCCACATGCCTCCCTCCTGCTCGCCCTGTTTGCTGCTCCGTTTTGACTAATGTATTGAGATTAATCCAGTCTTTCAAAAGCAACTTTCTGAGCTATTTCTCGTCTTTAGTTGTTACAACACGTCACAACCTAAATCTCACTGCTCATCCTTACGCATACTTTGCTGTCTTTATATTCCAAATCATGTTTATTATTGCACCGCTGTTTCTGTGTGTGTTCTCTTTTGTGTGTGTGACAGTCCTACTAAAGAAAACACCTGATAAATGTGAAGACGAGGCTGGACCTTTGGTCGTAGATGGGATGAATGTGTTCACCCTATTGATGATTCAAGTTCTCCTCCGTTCTCCCTTTGATGAGAGTTATCTTCGTCTGTGGGAGGCGACACCTGTCCTGATGTTGGACCTCTTCTGATCCCGTCTCCTGTCCTCTCTCTGTCCTGCAGAAGCTTTTGACCTGGTTCTACGTCACGGCCGTAACTCCACCCTGACGATGTTGAGGTCGGACTTCCCGGGTCTTGGAGGTGGAGCCCAGAGTTCTGTGGGGCAGCTGTTCCTGGACATGTCGCTCTACATCCTCGGCTCGGACTCCACGGTGGACCACATGGTGACCACGCTCTACAGCCGCCTCTTCCCGCTGACCTACCGCCGCCTGCTGGGGGTCAGCCTGTCCTCTGCTTCTGAGGAGTGTGTGAGGGGAGCCTGGAAGGACTCGGGAGCGTTTGGCTCGTATCCCAAACTGATGATGACCCGTCTGTCTCGCTCCCTCCTGGCCACTAGAGTTTTCCTGCAGGCGCTGAATCTGGGCATCGAGGTGGTGAACACCACCAACCACCTCCGACCCAACCGGGACTGCAGCCGGGCCCTGCTGAGGCTGTGGTACTGCCCACACTGCCAGGGCATGCTGGGGCCGCCGGCTTGCAAAGGCTTCTGTCAGGCGGTGATGCACGGCTGCCTGGGGGGGGCGGCCGAGGTGCAGCCGTACTGGAGGAGCTACGTGGACGGACTGGGGAAGCTGGCTGGAGCCATGAGAGGAGAGCAGGACATGGAGGCCGTGGTTCTCCGGCTGCCTTCCATGATCAAACTGGCCCTGAAGCACGCTGTGAACGCCCGCACCCGCCTCAGCGTCCTGGTGAGTCCAACACACACACACACACACACACACACACACCTCAGGCTGCAAAGAGCAATACGTTAAAAACACAAGAGGCTGCGTTGATGTGGCAGCATTCCTAGAGACGGAATAATTACATTCATTCCAATTTCAATGGATTTGAAGGCTTACTTGACAAATGCTGCAATTTACAACGCTGAGACATTTTATCCTGTGAATAACTAGAAAAGCACTCAACCGTTCTCTTTCATTGCATTAAACTGTTATAACTAGTCAGAAGAACAAGGACCAAACAGACTCAGAGCTGGGGAGGGGACACGGGTTTATTTACGGACCTACTTTTAAATGTGACTTTTTTTTTACCGCACGCAAATTACATGGAAATCCATCAGGGAGCTGATTTGCTCTTGAAGAATGAAAATGTTGAAAAAAAGCATCTTCTGGCTGTTTTTTAATGGACGAAAATTTCACGGATCCTTCTTTTTTAAAGTGGCCCAAAACAGGTTGCAGAGTAACATTTTTAAAAATATATAATTTTTTTCTCTAAATCGTTATATAAACGTTTAATGGTTTCCTCCCTGCTGCGTGTCTCAGACTTACTGCAGACAAAATGGAAAAAAAAAAGAAGAAGATGTTTCCTCCTTTCCATGGGAGGAACGCTAACATCAGTGGAACATTTCCTGTTAGGGAATGAATTCATTGAGAAAATTAGATTTCATGTATCATTGCTGGCGTCTTATTCATCCCAGTGAAACCAGTTTATCAGGTGCATCAATTAAAAAATTGCAAAAATCTAGTTTTGAGAATCTCTTTCCTGCTAAGCAGACCCTCTGCCCAATAAAACAATTTACGGTGCTCACGCTTTGTCTTCCTAACTTTATTGGCACACGGTGTGTGAACGCAGAACGACAGCGGTCCTGTTGAACTGATTAATTTCAGGGCTTGTGAAGATGTCAGTGTGTGCGGTGTGTCCTTCCTCTCCAACTGTGCAAAATCACTGCGCAGCTGGACCCACATGTACGACTGCGTCATAGAAATAGAAATCGATTGGAATTAGAAAAGGAAAGGTCGTTATTCCACCGCTGTGTCATCACAGGAAGTTAGCCCACGGCTAAATCAGCTACAAAACATCTATTCTCTTCTTTCAGACTAATGCGTTTGTGCATGAACAGATTTAATAAACTAAAATAAAACCCAATTTGTGGGACTATTATGCTACCAGACGTCAAACTGGAACATAAAACTGTCAGGCTGTTTACTGTTAGTTATTACGCTGCTCGGTTCTTATCGTTCACATCGGGCCTCATAATCCCGTTTCTCTATACGATACGATCCGCTGCCAAATGACTGCAGTAAAGTTTAGCTGCAACAACACAGATTTGGAATTTGGGAGGATTTTTATGAAGCACAGTCCCTCGGAAAAAACACACAGGACAGAAAAAAAGAAAAAAAGAAATGTCAATTCTTAACCAGTTTCTTTCAGATGGGAAGATTTCATTAAGTCAGGAAGGTGAACTGTCTCGACTCCAACAAAGAAGACATCACCTTGGAACAAGAAATCACTGAAAACACCTTCAGACCCACTCCCAGCATTCCCTCCCACCTTAAAGCAAGACACGTAGGATTAAACAGAATTGAGACGGGAAATCAGAAGTAAAGAGAGAGAATGCATTTTTTTTTTCTCCCCCCCGACAGATTTAGACTCGCCTCGCTGAAGCTCGTCTCTCACTCGTCCGTCAGGCGAGGCTTCGGTTGCGATAAAACAGTCGAGTTTGTTTGCAGCCCACATGTGAAGCCGGGGTGAAGCGCTCATGAAATATGAAGGCGTTTCTGCTGGAGTTACAGAGCGCCGTGTGTTTTTACTTCTGTATACCTACTGAACTTTTCACTCTCACACCCCAAATCCCCGCGGCGAGCGGGTTTCCACTCAGAAGCCATCATTTATTCACACACAGGTTGACCTCACTTACTCTACAGTGTGAGGCGTGGTTCATCCCTGAACCGCTGACTTTGGGGAAATGTGTCTGTGTGTAGGTGAACAAGATCCTTATCCAAAATTAAATAGAGTCTGTGTGGGTTTATTTATGATAGCAGCTCCAGTCGCTGCAGATGACTTAACACAGTGTTTATGGCCCTGACTCTGGTTCCAGTATACCGGATTAAAGCTGCTGTGGTAGTGTACTGTTCATCGCTGTCACAAGGTCGTGTGTGTGTGTGTGTGTGTGTGACAGTGTGAATGAATGTAATCTTGCAGGGACACTCCTTACTGTGTGGTGTCATTGAAGGGACAGAGGCATTGTTTCCCTAAAGGCTAATTTTGTCTCACTGAGGAGTCAGAGGACGTCAAGCAAATTTATCCAGCACCTCAAATAACCCCAACTAGTCCTTTATATGACTGCATCCAGGGATTAAAAGACCAGTGCAGAATTATTATTTTTTTCATGTTTTAGCCAATTAACTAAATGACATTCCCATCAATTTCTTTTTGTCCTTTACATTATCTTCATTTGGCTAATGCAATGTCACAGAGTTGGGAGAAAATGCGACATCACAATGAACTGAATATGCATCAATTGTAGTTTTTAAGAGGAGAAGAAGTTGCTCAAAATGAAAATCACATTGTGACGTGTTTTCGTGTCATCAGCATGTTTTAAAGTCATTCGCATTGAATCAGGTTTTTCAGATAAACATGATGTCTGGGCTTCACACATGTTGATGTCCATCTCATACCTCATGGAGGAGGTGGCATGTGATATCTGTGGTGTACCTCAGGGATCGCTCCTTTGCCCCATACTATTTTCTTTTTTCCCCTTGTAAATTTTCCATTAATGCAACTATTTCTACCTATTAAGCCAGAAAACGTTCCCCAATTCAACTGAGGAGCCTCTTAGAAATTAAAAAATGGATGAATAAAATGTTTTTTTCAACTAAATACCAACAAAACAGAGTTGTGATGTGTGAGACCAACAAAACATGGACATATGTTCATATCTTCCAGGCTTGATTTCTGTAATGTAGTCTTTTCTGGTCTACAATCATCCTAATCATCATCAGAAGTCTTACCCAGAATGCTGCTGCCACAGTCTTGACAAAAACTAGAAATGATGTGATACCAATTCTGGTCTGTTTACACTGGATGCCAAGTCAGGAAAGAGGTTCTTCTTTTAGTCTTCAAAGGTTTGCATGGATGTTTTGTGCCATCAAATTGAAGATCAGAGAAAATGGAAAGATGAGGAATAAACAGAAAGCAGGCACAGGATGGGGGGAGAGAGAGAAGAGTGTTTTATGTGGTGCACATGGTTTGGCTTGTGAATTGTATGGAACTAATCCGGAGTCAGCGATGACAAGCAGATACTAAACAGAGAGAGATGTCTGACATGAATGATTCAGTGTGGATCTGCCCTCAGCAGACATCCAGCAGAGCCTCTGCTCAGAGACGTGAGTCCACATCCATCAACACGCATCTGTCACTGAGGTCCATGTGACATCACCACTAGGGGGCGCTACAACCAGGTTAGCTGTAAAATATGTTCAGTGTTAACTTGTATTTTGGTGAAATCTTGTGGGTTTAATTGAGCATGAAAAAAAACAACAACAGGTTTTCTAGGTTTTAAATTATTCATAAAATGGTGAAGGTTTGTCCTGGCTGCATGCCACACACTGAATGGATGCATTATTATTGATTTTATTACCCAATAATGAAATTATCGTCAATATATAGAATAAATAATTTATAATAATTACAACTGTGCGCTTTAATAGGAAAAAGAGGTGTAGTAGAACAGGACCAATAAAAGCCATCTGCTGCTGTAATGCTCTGACGTCAATCTGCTGCACCCAGCAGAGCCACCCAAGAGATATTAGCAATATAATTTAAAATGCAGTATGTCATTACTGTTACTCATCATGGCACATCATGTCTAGGTTGCTATTTTCTGATCAAGCATTTTAAAAAAATGCTGTTTGTGTCTGTAAATTCTAGTTGTGGTTCATTTTACCAAACCGATGTGGTTAGGGTTGGGTCTGATCCTGAGAGCTGCTGTCTCTCCCTTCACCTCCCCTCTGGCTGAGGGTGACAAACAGAAGGACTCCATATGGAAAAAGTGGATCCTGGAGGTGTGAGAGAGACGCCTCCTCTCCCTCTCTGAGGACATGAAACATGTTACTCTGCTGGAGAGATGACCGCTCATCATCTGCCAGCCGCTCCCCAGAATGTTAACATTCATTTCCTGCATCTCCTGAGTGAATCGACCAACGTTCAGACGAACGGAGAGGGCAGCCAAGAGCCCTGCAGCTCCGATCTATTCCCTGTCAGCTTCCCACTCCTCTCCTGGAGTTTGATGTCATCCACCTCCTTCTCTACGTCTCATCCTTTACATCCTTCCCCCTCTTTCGCCCTCCCATTTATTTCTTTTCCTCTCATTTCTTATGTGCTGCTGTGAGAGAAGATGCATGATTTATGAAGCTCTATTTTTACCGGTTACTGAGGAGAAAGAAGCAGCGACAAATAGAGGGAATGAAGGGGGTGGGGGGGAGAAGAATAAAGGGGTGGGGGGGAGAGTGCGAAGAGTGAGCCCAAGGGGAAAGAGGACAGTGTGGTGTGAAGGAGACATCCATCACTCCGTGACCCTCGGTTGAAGTGAAGATGGGAAGAAGGTTGGGACAGAATTTTGATGGATTGACCTAAATGGGAGATATACAGAAAGTACATGAGTTGTGGATTGTTCTGTGATAAATTCATTGTCCAATATCTCATATACAGTCAGGTACATTTATACTTGGACACTGACACTAGTTTTTTTTTTTTTTTTTGGAGAAGGAGGAAACCCCGTGTCTGGTGATGTCCAACAGTTCAACACTTCAGAAGTCATTGCCAGCAAAGGGTTTTCATCAAACTATTGCAAGTGAACATTTTCTTTTAATGAAGGAGATTGTGTTTCAAAATGCTTTAGTTTGTCACACTTTAATGCAATCTTTCTGTTTAACCCACTAAAATACAGGGAAAAAAAATTATGCACTTCAGCAGCATTTGAATTGTTTCATTGAAAATGTATTGTGGTACAGTCCGGAACCAAAATTAGAAAAAAATATTGTCTCTGTCCAAATATTTACGGACCTAACTGTACCTGCAAAAAAATCTTTTTATACACAGACTTCCCCTTCTAGCTCATTATTTTTCTGTCTTCACCTTTATGCAAACAGATAAATGACACCTGAACTGTTGCTTCACTGAGGAAATGAGAGCTGATTAAATCTTTGCTGCATTTATTATTAAAAGTCTCATATTATCCTCTTTTTAATCCGTTTCACACAGCTGTCAGACACCCAGCTGCACTGTATCTGAAATGTATTGCACCCCCCCCCAAAAAAAAAATTTTTTTTGATCCGTGGTCCTGAGTTTCAGCTGTTTAAAAGTCACTCACATGTCATTTTATAGCAAGACATCAGATGGATCAATACCTTCATTGAATGGGTGAATAAAATCCTGCTTTTACTAGCAGCTGGGTCTAAATTAAACAAATTTTTTAATCTTTTCATCAAACCTCAGACAAGAAGGAAATTCATCAAAGACTTTCTATTTATCTCTACGTTTTAGTAACTCATCCTCATCCTCTCTCAATCCAAAGATCGATAACTTCCTCGACCGCTTCGTCTCCATCAGTGTCGAAATCCAAATCAGAAAGACTTTTGCAGAACACAAGTATGAATGTTGTGTGGAATCAAGTGTGATGCAGCGTTGTTAAAAGCATTGCTTTAACCTTTGAGCATCAACAGCTAATGCGTCTTTATCTACACCATCCTCATCTACGCAGCTCTACTCATCAGCTCTAGGAGGCCTTTCAGGTTCCATCATTAAGGAAAGCTGCACTAAAAACTTCTTTTCCCAAATATTTTCCGATTTATTGATCTCATTAATATGAAGTCAAGATTTGATAAAAATACACCTTGAGCTGAGTCGATCAATGAGAACTAAAGATCAGACTGAAATCTGTGTTACCTGAATCTCAATGAGCCCGTTTTTATGTTTTAAACAGACTTGATTCATGTATTTAAATAGTTCTGCAGCGCCGCGAGCATTAAAACAATAGGGAACCTTTTAAAAAGCCGATGGAGCCCAAAGATAAATAGCATCGTTATTTTTGAAAAAAATGAGCAGGTTAGGCAGTCATACTTTCACTTTGGGCGTTACTAACTATTCCTTTATAGCTTGAGCCACATGGATAAATTCTCAGATAAATTGCAGCTTTGTTTTTACTTTGCTTTAAATGGGGGTGGTGTTTCTCTCTGATACTGCTGCAGACTAATGTGACCATTCTTAACACTCCATATTATATTCATTTCTGTTTAGAAAGAATTAGAATTTGCTATAACCGTCCTACACTTCTCTAAACAACATTAACATTTAAACACTGTTGTAACATGAAGTTAAAAGATTAATTACTGAAAGAGGTTATAAACTGATGGATACACAAATGAAGTTGAGGTTTTTTTCTTAACTATTGCCAACAGACAAACAAGCAAACTGTGAGTCCAGAACCTTGTCAGAGGTAATACAGTTAAATCTGTCAGATTCCGTCCGACTCCCCAGTCTGGATCCAAATGCCAAATGGTGTGTCTTAATAAAGCAGCGATTCAGGGTATTTTGAGCCCGTCCGCACCACACCACACCACACTGTACGGTGATGTCTCCGGCTGAGCTGTCTGCTTTTGAAAACACCACCATGATATCTGTCTGGTATTACTTTACGTCTGACAAATAGAGATTATCACTTCACTGGGAGGATTTGAAAAGGCTCCAGCTCAAATGGGATGTCGATAATGCCAGCGTTTCTCCAGAAGACAGTTTCTGTGCTATAGTGACAACAATTCAGTGAAGACGAGGAGGAGGAGGAGGAGGAGGAGGAGGAGGAAGAGGAGGGGCTGCGTGCTGACTCATCTCCCCTGAGTCTGGACTCCCCTGGAAGACAAACATTACTCACCAAATACTGTCCAATATGTTGGTACAGCCGCGCGTGGCGCCCTGCCGCCTCTACAACACGGACGGTGTCGTCGTCCCTCCTGGAGCGTCTGATTAAGGCGGAATGGAGTGCCAGCCTAAAGCCGCTTCGCAATAAATTTGTTCGGTTGGAGTTTCCCTTCATGACTTGTTTGCACGAGAACACGGGTCCAGAGAGGCAGGTGTGGAAATGCACGAACACGTGGCGTCTATGTGTGTGTGTGTGTGTGTGTGTGTGTGTAATGCGCACCTCAAAGCCTTTAATTTTCTCCAAAACCGACAGTGCGCCTTTTAATCCAGTGCGCCTTATATATTAAACCAGTTTTAAAATATGCCATTCATTGAAGGTGCGCCTTATAATCCAGTGCACCTTATAGTACAGGAAGCACCGTACTTACCGTCAGCATCTCAGTGAGGCTGGCTGCTCAGTGCAGATAGACGTGTGCAGACACTCACCAGCGTTCACGCTGAGACTGTCGGTAATGTTAGTCCAGCCCTGGGTGATATTAATACTCGCCTAATGAGCCCCTTCCTTGAAGAATCTGAAAAGAAGAAGAAAAAAAATTCAGTGGAAGGAGTGGGATGGGGGGGTATGGTGGTGGTGGTGGTGGTGGTGGGGGGTGCTGAATCAGTCTTTCCCTTGTGCCACAACTTCCCAGCAGCCTCTCAGGAAGGCACAAACAAAAGAGGAGCGCAGCTCCAATCACATTAATCATTGCCTGTGGGAACAGCGGCTCTCGCTGCAGGCGCAGGAAAACCAGTGAATTACAGGAGAGGAGTGTGTGTGTGTGTGTGTGTGTTTGTGTGTGTGTGTGTGTGTGTGTGTGTGTGTGTGTGTGTGTCTCACCTTATCCTTGGATAACAATACTGTATTGATTAACACTGATGATTCTGTCTTACAGCTGATCAGAATTTTCTGTTTGTTAACATTCACGTACTAGTCGATTCTATATGTGTGTGTGTGTGTGTGTGTGTGTGTGTGTGTGTGTGCGTGCGTGTGTGTGTGTGTGTGTGTTATGTAGAAGTGCATCTTTATCATTTTAATGGTTCAGGTGCTTTACATTCAAATTGCTCTGAGTGTGTGTGTGTGTGTCTTCCATTAATGCTGGCATTGTGTGTGTGTGTGTGTGTGTGTGTGTACAGATGCTGCTGCTCTCTGTGCTCACATCAGTATTCAGCAGCAGCGATGCCAGCCTATTCACTTAAAGGGTAGCTGGGCACAATTAGCTGTTAACATGACATGGCAGAATTAAGCCTCAGCCAGCATCCCCGGGGGAAATTAAACCTCCGGAAAATCATTAAACCACAAGCTAAACATTAACAGCCATTTGCATTTTTATTGCACCTGAAAAGAATGTGCCAGCTCCATTATCTCTGAACGACAGAGAGGGACTTCTTATTTATTATTGTTCTGTCGTCCCGCGTGGAAACATTTAGACGGGTACGGAGACGCAAACCAGAGGTCGTATTTTCACGTTTGCATTTTATTTTTTTTCTTCTTTTTTTTTTCGGAGTGTTATGATTACAAATTGGAACAAGGCAGAGACGTCTGGCAGACGATACAATGACCTGTTTGTTATGGAAATCCCTCCCTTCCCCTCTCTCATCCCTCCACCAAAAAAATAAGCATATGATCATTTGTGGGGGCTGAGTAAGGCTGGCGGGTTACCTGCTGACAGGTTCTTACTGTCGGCGCCGTCAGGTGGGAATAAACCAACTGGGAATAATGGGATGCAAGTGGGTGAAGAAGGTTGGGGTGTGGGGGGGTGGGGGGGATCTGCATCCCCTCCATCCATCCATCCATCCTGATATCTCATTCTCCTCCTCATCCTCTGCAGGTCAGCGGGATGTGTGGAAATGGCCCCCAGCGGCGGGCCTCCCGCTCCGTCGGCCCTCCTGGCCCCCAGCCTCCTGCAGCTCGTGGTGCCCAGCCCCACCCCTCATCCTCATCCTCATCCTCAGACTCCGACGAGACTCTGGCTGGACTCCGGAGGTGAGCCAATCAGGAGCCATAATCCAGATTGAGAGCTGGATGCTGAGGCAGCATCGCTGTCCAGAACACGACATGGGGGACGGGGGGGTGGGGGGCAGATAAATATGGAGCCTGACACGGTGGAAAGTTTTTCTCCTGTTTCCCTGTAACACTCCGCTCGAGTGTTTTAACGCTCCTGGAGCAGTAACAGGCTTATAGGAGCGGGGTAATAACGCCCAGTGGGGCAGCTGGCCTCAGCAGCTCAGCGACCAATCCGCTGTCGTTTACCCACAGAGACTCGCCTCGCTTCCGCTCCTTCATCATCCGTTTCTCAGAGGAGTCTCATCCTCGTGCTGAGGAAAGAAGATCGAATCTGACTGCTTTTGAGTCGGATTGTCAGACAGAAAAATGTATTTATTTTATTCAGATTTTATTTAACTTAGTTAAACGGGATAGACCTGGTTAAGATTCAATAAAATATGTTTCACATAAAATCACACACAGGTCAGAAAAAATGACTAAAAACATAAAAACTTGTAGACGTTGATTTTGAAAGTAACAGAAATAGGTTTCTATAAAACTTTAAAGTCAATTTTCGGTCCAAAAAGCAGCTGCATAGTGTATAAAACCCTTTAATCCACGTTGTGGGAACTTTGAAATGGGTAACATATCCACAGCTTTACATGGAGGCTGATCTTCTTGGTTCCGATTGGGTTCTAAATCCGATGTGAATCTGATTCCTGCTGACAGCAGTGTGAACGGTTACACCAGGGTTCCCGTGACGTTCCTCCCACTGGGCGCGCTCACATCAGCGATCCAATCACATGATTCAATCGGATCTTTTTGCTGACACCACAAACAAGACAAGAAATTGTTTCCTGCGTCAGTGTTTCGTTGGGTCGTCACCTGGTACGAGAAATAAATTCACTTTCTTCTACGGTGTGAACACAGCCTGCCTCCATCTCTGTTTGTTTGTTTGTTTCTCTCCCTGCTGTCGTGACTCGGATCAACTGATAATTTTTTCATTTCCCTCATGACTTCAGGGAATTCATCTTCCACCTGAAGGGCTTCAGCTCCTTCTACAGCGGCCTGGGGGAGGCCCTCTGCAGCCGGGAGCCTCCTCCAGCCAACCACTCCCTCTGCTGGAACGGGCAGGAGATGACAGACAGGTAAATCAGCGTCCTGTTTGTAACAGGTCTCCATCAGCGCCTCACCCTGAGGTACACCTACAGACCCGTCCTGTCTCCCTGCGCTCTGATTGGTCCGTTACGCAAACATCCCTTCTCTCATTGTTGAATTCCCAGAGCTCTCCTCCAGGAGAGCGGAGGTGAGCTGAAGGGGACGTTCTCCTGCAGCTGATGAGCTCCACATGAGAGCCTGAGTGTAAATCTTGACTTTGGCTCTATGGGATGTTATTAATGTCAGCCGCGCCGCCGCTCTCTTCTCTCTTAGTTAATTGCCGTTTCGATCGTTTCCTCCTTCATCCTGAGCCTCGGGCGCACCCTGCAGTACCTCATTTGGGTTTTGCGATATTTTACTTCACCCTTGTCTGTTGATTCCACCCATCATAACTTCTCCTTCTTCCGCCCGCACCGTTAGCTGGCCCCAATCTCAATTTGGCTCAGACAGTTAGAGACATTATTCTTTTATTCTTTTCTTTTAAGAGTTTAATCAACGCAGAGACTCGACTCGTGGCAGGTTATTGCTTTTGAGATGTTTCACAAACTGTTGAAAGTTGAAAGAGTCACTCAGAGAGATAAAAAACCCTCCGTCTGTGGAGGAGACAGTGACATGTGACTTGGGGCAATCCTTTCTCTATGTCATCTGCCAAAAAAAAAATCCCCTCTGCTTACATTTCCACTCTGAGATTTGTTGTGGATAGACCTCCATTGTCCTCCCTCTCTAGAGCCAAACATGGCGTTCATTCATTCTCATGCAGATAAATTTAGATTGTGTGTGCAGAGAGGATAAGATGCTGCAGGGTTGGGGTGTACTAAACTTGTGTAGTAATCTTAAGAGCTAATTGCTGTGCTTTTCCTGAGATGTGTTTACCATCCCACCTGGAGCCAGGATTAGACAGCAGCACCTTTCACTGGAATCAAAGGGTGTCACGCCGATTACGGTGATAACAGACGTGACGCTGCGTCAACTCAAAACATTTAATTTCCTTTCCTCTTGGATCTAATGATGGTGTTATCCTGCACACGCTTTAGACATGATAAAAAGATTTTTAGTCAAGTGTGAATATGTGATACAGGGACTGTTTTAAAAGCTAACAGGATGAGAGAATCAGGAAAAGATAATATTAATACGTCTGGATAAAATCCCACTGCAGATATCTCTTTTTGAATCTCACCTTTGTGTATTTATAATCAACAAAATTCACAGTGTCACGTTAAACGATGGTCCGCAAGTGAAGGAGGCTGTATTGTGTGTCCCCGATCTTAACCTAGTCTCTCCAATCCGAAGACATTTCCATTTGAGTTCCTCTTTGCATTAGCTGCTAAATGGTACTGCTTTTTAAATCTGTCATCAGTCGTCATCAAACTGCCATTCTGACCCCCCCCCACCACCACCACCACCTCATCCCTCATGCTGCTATTCAGATCTGGCTTCATTACCGCTTCCAATCTGACATGACCCCATTTATTCTGTTGAGTGAAACAGAACCGGAGGCTTGATGACGGGGGCGGCCGCTTCAGACGGCCGTGGTAGCTGCAGAGACAAATATATGACAGTTATTACTTCATAGAAGAGTCATGTCATGTATATTTTTTAAGATATGTCTTGATCAGGGAATAGTGCTAGTAACATTGCTAGTAAATCGAGCAATCAATTTTATTTTTATAGCCCAAATTCAAACATGAAAGGTAAAGAAAAACTCAATAAGAATTGTCAGAAAAGTAAAGGAAAAGGAGAACCCTCTGGGAGAACCACAGACAGGGTTTGGTAAACATGTGATAGATGATACAAATACAGACACACACTCCTGACAGTCATCAACAACAACGGTGGCTCAACGATGAGATGCATAACATATTTTTACATGTTGTGGGTCAAGATTAGGGCTTCAAGCGAATGTTATCATCCCTGTACCTGTAAATAGCTTCGTCTTCTTTACAAAGTAAACCGCGTTCGATCCACATTTTGCCCCAGTGTTTCCACACCACAGGGCTGAAGGTGTGATCAGACAGTGTGGAAAGTGTCAGACTCCATTATGACGGCCGGGGTGTGTTCTGGTGTGACGGATGGCTCGTTCACACCGGACCTGATAGGAGTAGAGGTGTTAACATTTGGTTCTCTCTGGAGCTAACTGATGTGATCAGCTCTGATGGCAGCAAACAATGGAGGTTCAGATAACAAACGACAAACACAATGCTGTTAAATAATATCTTAATGAAATTACCGGCCTGATATCTAACATGTCTTATCTGTCTCTGCTCCTTATCTCAGCTTCACCCCCCCCCCCATCAGCCCGTCCTCTCTTTTTTCCTGTCCTTAATGGATCACACATCTCCTTCCATTATTAATGTGATAATTAGCAGAGAGGGGTGAGATCATGGCTTATAAGGAGAATAAATACCTGGGAAATGTAATTTGAGCTAAATGAAAAGTCTGACTCAGGGGAGAGGAGACTGATGAATGGAGACGGCAGGTAAAAGGAGTGTGTGCGCGCGTGTGTGTGTGTGTGTGTGTGTGTGGGTGCGTGCGTGCGAATGTGTGTTCTCTCAGGGCCGAGAGCAAAGTATGACCTCACTCTTGGTGCTCTTGTACATTTCTGAAAACCCCATTTATTTAAGCTTAATAGCAGTTTACTGACCGTGGCTGTTACAAGAATAAATAGACAGGTTTTTTATAAAAAATTTATTTTAATTTTAAAAAAATTACTGCTGTTAAAAGAATAGACAGGTTATAATTTACACCTTGGATTCTCCTTTTTTTTTCCACAAATGTAATCATTTTCATGATTTTTTTTGCCACCTTTTAATGTTTGATTCAAACTTTTTAAAATTCTTTTATTTTCTTAAATCTTAAGGATCTTCAGCCAAACTCTGACAATTGAGCCTCCAAGGTCGACATGAATGAGGAAAGTTATTAAACTCTAACAGACCCTGAGAAGTGTTGTTTACTGCTGTCTCACCTCTCAGCTAGAATACAAGAAGAAACGATAAATTACCCCCTCAGGTAGCCTCCAAATGCTCAATTTTCACTTCAAAGTTCTGCACCACAGAAGGGGTGGGGGTGGGGGGTATCAACCCTCCTGCTGGGTCTCTTCACTCCGTCGTCATTGATATTTCTCTCATAGTCAAGTTTTCTACAAAAACCCTGATACCTGACATAAAGCTAGAACAGAAATGTAGAATGTCAGCATTTATAAATCCATTGAACTGCACTTTGCACAAACACAATGTCACTTATGCACATGTTAAAGGTTTAAAACTCATTACTGCTTCAACTTTCAAACCTTCTACTGCCATATAAGAAACTTCTATCGAGGGACGACCCCTGCCCTCCCCAACAGACCCCTTATTCGTCTAAATACACTCGTCTGGTGGAGGAGAGGTTAGTTTCTTTCTCAGATCTCTGACGGGAAAGAACTAATTCCTGGCAAGAGCAGAGAAACACCTGCAGAAACATTAGAGAGTCTCCAGCTCCTCCTCTTAATAACACACCCAGGCGTTAACGGAGCCGTGTTCCCTCAGTTTCACACAGACGTGTGAACACCTGCCTGCAGGCTGGATGAACCTGAATAAACTCTTGACATTAGGCGCAACAGAGGCATGCGTATGCTTATATAAAGTTATGTATCAGCCAATGCATGACTATTAAACTCCTTTAAGGGTCTTTTTATCCTTTTTTTTCCGAATGTAAAATATTTTATGTAGTGCAAACCCTGATGAGACTTGATGCTGAAACATTTAAAACTATTTCTTTTTAACAATACACTCTCCACTGCTTTTATTGCAAATGCAATGAAATCTATAAATGTTGTTGTCTATTCAAAATTGTAATTTCTGTGAAGAAGAACTCTTTCTTTTGCTTAGGATTGATTTACAAATGAACTTTCAAGCTCTGCAGAATCTGTAACTTTAGGTGCTGTCGTTCACCTTATGGACACTAGGTGGCGATACACACCTTGTTTGTGGCTACTGTGATGTGGACAGTTCAGTTTTCCTCTCAGAGCTCACTATGAAATTCAGCTGCACTCTTGTGTGAAGGAGATGAACTGACTCGGTGTTTCTTCCTGTCGTGTCAGATTTCCCGGGCCTGGCTTGAAGCGTTTGCACTCCGGCTCCGAGTCCCGGGGCAACAAGCCTCCAGAGCCAGTCATCAGCCAGATCATAGACAAACTCAAGCACATCAACCAGGTGAGGGGCGTGCACACGCTTCCTTTTTTACCATTTTCAGTAGTTGTTGGGTTAAAACGCTGTCTTTTACTCTACGTGTTAGGATGTGGTGTTTTTATTTCTACCAGTTGTGCCTCCGGGGCCATAACTGGACTTCCAGGCTGCTGCAGGATTCACTCCTGTGGGGGTCAGCACAGGACAAGTCAAATGATGGAATGGAGATCCTTTATTGTGCTTCCAAAGTCATTTCAACACCTTGTTCTTTGAAATATCCATGTATTTCATGTTTAATCTCCCTGATCAGACGTCATAAACCTCGTCTTTAGCCGCTTCTGCTGCCATTGGATTCACCTTTCGGAGCTGGCTTACTGAGTGCATGCGGCCTCTCTAGGTGGATGTATCAGCCCACAGATCTGTGTGTTTCCTTGTTCCTGGTGGTTGCACACGTAGCTGTCAACACGTCGGGCTGCTCTTGACCACCTAGTAGCGTGTGTGTGAGGGTTTGACTACTATAGACCTGTCACAGTGGATTATAATCCTTCTCTCTTGTTTAAACAACCTCGGAGATCCAAGGTGCAACTGTGGACCTTCAACCACTCCCCCCATCTGACAACCGAGACCCCCAAAGAAAAATAGAGAAGGTTGTGATTTTAGATGCTGTCATTCTCTCAATTTACGGTGTGGTGTAGTTTCTTTACCCCAACCCCCCCCAGCTCACTTCATGTGTTCATCCTGGTGCTGACTCAGAACGTTTCGTACACGTTTGAATGATAATTTCAGTTCAGTTCATCTTTTCTCCTTTTTATGAAAGCGTGACATTTCTTGAAGTAATCGATGCGATGACTGAGAATAAAAACGCAACTGAAACAAAGGTCGACGGGGCAAGAAACTCAATCGGCCAGAAGATCAGACGCGTTGAGCCATTTAAACGCCAGATTATCCAGACCAGTTAATGTGGTTGTAAAACCAGGAGTGATATACAGTTTGGGTAATAATACTATTGCTGCTTGATTTTTTCCTTCTTCCACAAACATGCTTAAAATCTGCATGAATGTCTGACTGTGCCTGTTTAGAACTCCTTTTGACCCCTGGATCACATTCCTACACGTCAGCAGTTAACTCGTAGGGTAAGATGTTATTAAACCAATGAAACTACAAAAATAAATCCAAGTTACAATAAACTGAAATCAAGTTCTGATCTGGAGCACAGAAGACACACACACACACACTCACATCCACATACACACACTTTAATGTAATAAAGCTTTCAAAACTCCTTCCTCTGACAGAAACAAACACTTGAACCATGGGAGCTGCTGCAGCGCCGACTGTTTACTGTGTGGATCAGGTTCCTGATTGACTTTTGATGAGATTTTGCAAGAAGATGCAGTTTGTGGAATGGCCAAGTTTATTGTGTTACAGACGTGCAGACAATCCCATGGAAACACGGACGTTAGCCGAGCTCTCCCTTCCTGTGTGTGTGTGTGTGTAACCAGATACCCTGACTTACTGTTCTCATTGGCTGCCATGCTGCTCTAAACACCGTATGGACCTTTATGCGCTGTTTTGATTCTGTTTACACACACATGCTTGATATTTATGTAAATTGACTATACACATGGGGGCTTTTAATCCCATATCTGAAGACCGTACATCGGAGTCAAACATATTTGTGCTTGATCCCCAACTTCCCTTCAGATCTCAACATCAATGGGCTGGATTAAGATCTGACAGAACGCTAACTGCACTTCATTACATATTTCAAGTGCAGTAAAATTGTTTACGACTCACGGCCATTTGTGTACAAATCAGATTACACAAATATTTCTCCACGAGTCATGATCATGCTGGGGGGCACGACAAAGCAGGAATGCCTCACGATACTGTCCATTATAATACAACCAGTCAAGTGTAGGATTTCAAGGTTTTTCTGACTAAGTTTGTGTTGTTTACGCATTGGCGTTCTTGTTGTTTACTATCATGTTTTTTTAAAGTTTTAAACTTAAAAAAATTAGAGTTTGCAGCCATGCTAGCAGCTCTGTGATGTTCTGTCTTTAGGTGAGTGTTGCAAGGAGCTAAATACTGTATTGTCACACTAACCATAATGTTCAGCATTTACCATGCTCACTATATCATTTCAGCACATTCACCTACTCACATTTCCTGGTTAGGAATTAACAGAATATTACAGATTAAACTCGCACTAATTAAACAAAAAGCTGAGGGAATCGATGGTGAAATGTTAGCACCAAAGATTTAAAACAATTTATTTTGAAAGTAATGTGAACGTTTGAAGACTTTTTTTGTGTGTAGTCCTATAATGTTTGAAAGAAGTTCCTCACCTCTTGTCAAGGTTTGACCTGTCAGTCATGTGACTATTTCTGGGCCTGATAACAGACCACTGATAACGTCAGCATGTAAATTGCCAACAGGCTATTTTGAGCTCACTGTTTGGAGTCCTGAGTGCATTTTGTATTATTTGATTATTAAGTGATGAGGAGAGGCCATCAAGAGGGCACAAGCCAGTGTCTTATTGTGCCGGTCCCAAGCCCGGATAAATATAGAGGGTTGCATCAGGAAGGGCATCCAGCGTAAAATTTCTGCCAAATCAAAGATGCGAATCAAACCTATGACTTCCATACCGCATCGGTCGAGGCTCGGGTTAACAACGACCGCCATCGGCGCTGTTGACCTACAGGGAGCCGGTGGAAATTGGATTACTGTTGGTCGAAGAAGGAGAGGAGGAAAGTGTTCGCGCGAAGAAAGAGAAGAGGAGCACCAAGAGTATAGGACTGAGAGTAGGGACATTGAATGTTGGAACTATGACAGGAAAAGGTAGAGAGTTGGTTGACATGATGCAGAGGAGGAAGGTAGACATACTGTGTGTCCAGGAGACCAGGTGGAAAGGTAGCAAGGCTAGAAGTTTAGGAGCAGGGTTCAAGTTGTTCTATCATGGTGTAGATGGAAAGAGAAATGGAGTAGGAGTTATCTTGAAGGATGAGTTTGTTAGGAATGTCCTGGAGGTAAAAAGAGTGTGAGATAGAGTGATGAGTCTGAAGCTAGAAATAGAAGGTGTGATGTTCAATGTTGTTAGTGGGTATGCTCCACAGGTAGGATGTGAGCTGGAGGAGAAGGAGAAATTCTGGCTGGACTTTGATGAAGTGATGCAGAGCATACCTAGAAGTAAGAGAGTTTTCATTGGTGCAGACTTCAATGGACATGTTGGTGCAGGAAACAGAAGTGATGAGGAGGTGATGGGCAGGTTTGGTATCCAGGAGAGGAACGCAGAAGGACAGATGGTAGTTGACTTTGCAAAAAGGATGGAAATGGCTATAGTGAATACTTTCTTCCAGAAGAGGCAGGAACATAGGGTGACCTATAAGAGTGGAGGTAGGAGCACATAGGTAGACTACATCTTGTGTAGACGATGTAATCTGAAGGAGATCAGTGACTGTAAAGTAGTGGTAGGTGAGAGTGTAGCAAAACAGCATAGGATGGTGGTGTGCAGGATGACTCTGGTGGTGAGGAAGATGAAGAGGACAAAAACAGAGCAGAAGACGAAATGGTGGAAGCTGAAAAAGGAAGAGTGTTGCATGACTTTTAGGAAGGAGTTAAGACAGGCTCTGGGTGGTCAGGAGGTGCTTCCAGATGACTGGACAACTACAGCTAATGTGATCAGGGAGACAGGTAGGAGAGTACTTGGTGTGTCATCTGGAAGGAAAGTAGATAAGGAGACTTGGTGGTGGAATGAGGAGGTACAGGAGTGTATACAGAGAAAGAGGTTAGCTAAGAGGAAGTGGGACACTGAGAGGACTGAGGAGAGTAGACAGGAGTACAGGGAGATGCAGCGTAAGGTGAAGGTAGAGGTAGCAAAGGCCAAACAAGAAGCTAATGATGACTTGTATGCTAGGTTGGATAGTAAGGAGGGAGAGACTGATCTATACAGGTTGGCAAGACAGAGAGACAGAGATGGGAAGGACGTACAGCAGGTTAGGGTGATTAAGGATAGGGATGGAAGTCTATTGACAGGTGCCAGTAGTGTGATGGGAAGATGGAAAGAGTACTTTGAAGAGTTCATGAACGTGGAAAATGAGAGAGAACAAAGACTAGAAGAGGTGACTGTTGTGGACCAGGATGTAGCAAATATTAGTCAGGATGAAGTGAGGAGGGCATTGAAGAGGATGAAGAGTGGAAAGGCAGTCGGTCCTGATGATATACCTGTAGAGGTTTGGAAGTGTCTAGGAGAGGTGGCAGTAGAGTTTCTGACTGGGTTGTTCAACAGGATCTTAGATAGTGAGAAGATGCCTGAGGAATGGAGGAGAAGTGTGCTGGTGCCCATTTTTAAGAACAAGGGAGATGTGCAGAGTTGTGGCAACTACAGAGGAATAAAGCTGATGAGCCATACAATGAAGTTATGGGAAAGAGTAGTGGAAGCTAGACTAAGGGCAGAAGTGAACATTTGTGAGCAGCAGTATGGTTTCATGCCAAAAAAGAGTACTACAGATGCAGTATTTGCTTTGAGGATGTTGATAGAGAAGCACAGAGAAGGCCAGAGGGAGCTGCATTGTGTTTTTGTAGATCTGGAGAAAGCTAATGACAGGGTGCCCAGAGAGGAACTGTGGTATTGTATGAGGAAGTCTGGAGTGGCAGAGAAGTATGTTAGAGCAGTGCAGGACATGTATGAGGACTGTAAGACAGTGGTGAGGTGTGCTGTAGGTGTGACAGAGGAGTTCAAGGTGGAGGTGGGACTGCATCAGGGATCAGCTCTGAGCCCCTTCTTGTTCGCTATGGTGATGGACAGGCGGACAGATGAGGTTAGACAGGAATCTCCATGGACTATGATGTTTGCAGATGACATTGTGATCTGCAGGGAACAGGTGGAGGAGAAGCTAGAGAGGTGGAGGTTTGTCCAGGAAAGGAGAGGAATGAAGGTTAGCCGCAGTAAGACAGAGTACATGTGTGTGAATGAGAGGGACCCAAGTGGAAGAGTGAGGTTACAGGGAGAAGAGATCAAGAAGGTGGAGGATTTTAAGTACTTAGGGTCAACAGTCCAGAGCAATGGAGAGTGTGGAAAAGAGGTGAAGAAGCGTGTACAGGCAGGGTGGAACGGGTGGAGGAAAGTGTCAGGTGTGATGTGTGATAGAAGAGTTTCAGCTAAAATGAAAGGAAAGGTGTACAAAACTGTGGTGAGACCAGCGATGTTGTTTGGTCTAGAGACAGTGTCACTGAGGAAAAGACAGGAGACAGAGCTGGAGGTAGCAGAGATGAAGATGCTGAGGTTCTCTCTGGGAGTGACCAGGAAGGATAGGATCAGGAATGAGGACATCAGAGGGACAGCACATGTTAGAGGTTTTGGAGATAAAGTCAGAGAGACCGGACTGAGATGGTTTGGACATGTCCAGAGGAGAGATAGTGAATATATTGGTAGAAGGATACTGAGTTTTGAACTGCCAGGCAGGAGGCCTAGAGGAAAACCAAAGAGGAGGGTTATGGATGTAGTGAAAGAGGACATGAAGGTAGTTGGTGTGAGAGAAGAGGATGCAGAAAACAGGGTTAGATGGAGGCAACTGATTTGCTGTGGTGACCCCTGAAGGGAAAAGCCGAAAGGAAAAGAAGAAGAAGTGATGAGGAGAGGCTATGAGAAGCAGTTTGACTAGATCTGTCTCTGTTAAACACACCAACCCATCACTGTCATCCATCGCTGTCCACCACCATCAAAACACCCAAGAACATGGTGTTATTCTGAAATTACAGCGCCAACTACTGGGCTGGCATGGAAACTATATTGTTTTCTGTGGGGGTTTTTTTGGTTCTACATGTGCAATCATTACTTTCATGTTTTTAATATGCAAAAAAACATTTTTTTTTTCATATTTAACAAAACTGAAACGTGATAAAACTGGTAATAAAGTCGGAGGATAATCAGATGTGTTGTGATTCATCCTGTTGGATGAAGGAATCTGCAGTGCAGTTCCTCTGACAATGGGGGCCGTTCACTCATCATCTCATCCCACATAGAATTATTAGGATTAATCATCTGGTAACCATACGTTACTGTGCCTCATCCCCTCTAATAAATTTGAGAATACGCTGTGGATCAATGGGAATGTTGGCACGCTTTCAGGACACCATGAATCTCTGAACAACTTGTTTTATAATCCAGCTAAATCTTTATTGACACGATATTTCACGGGCCTTGCTGCTCAGAGCCGGCGCGTTGTAAACAGCCTCTGAAGGCACCGGAGGAAAGTGATGTTTAGTTAAAAGCACTTTTACAAGGTCTCCACCTCCCTGCCCGTTGAAAGACCACCAGCTCTGGATGCTGCACGGCGAAAAGCAAAATGGACTAATCAAGCATCTGATGTGAGCGAGCACGCCACAACTCACAGATAATTACTTTCATCTGCCCTATTTATAGTCCGACTGCATGAGCGCAGGCCAAAAATTAGATAGAGGTTTAATGTTCCTGGATGTAAACCAGGAGAGCGCCGCGCTGCTGAGTCGGTACGTCATGTTTGTGTGTGTGTGTTAGAGCGCCGCATCCAGAAGAATGTGTACATTATACAGCTTCATATGCATTCAGGACACGGGCCGCTCACATTCAGGCTTCACAAGTCCTACCAGGCCTCCTTTATCTCGCACATATTTTCCATTTGAATGGCGGTTATTCTCCGTTTGGCTCAAACACTGCCCCACTTTCACACCATGGGTTCTGTCCTGTCACACCGCACGTACGGCTACGACATAGCAGCTACTTTTTGCCACCGGTGAGGAGAACACGGGACCCCTCTGAGGAATATGTCCCCCCCCCACCCCGCCCCTGACATCTCATTCCTCTCCTACTAAGTGCTCCACGACAGTGTCCCCCGTGAAACGTGTCATTTCTCACGTTGTCAGTGTTGATCAGAGTTTCGGTCGATACGGCGACGGTCTGGCAGGGGGACTCTTGCCTTTGTGCCTCTGTGAGGCTAAACTAAACACCCGAGGGGAAAAAAAAAAAAATCTCAGAGCCGGTCGCCTCGGCTTAAAAAGCAAACCTTTTCTCACGCCTAAAGCAGCTGATGTCATTACTGAGACGCAGCCAAGTTTAAAGTGAACTGCGTATTATAAATGGATGAAGAGAAATGGCTTTCCCCTTTGGTTATTGCTTCTTGACTTGGAATCTTTAAACATTTGGGACCGTGTGGAGCCGTGGACTTTTTTGTGCATGCTTGTGCCGTGTCGCCCATTCCTGCGTGAGGTCCAGTCTGCGTGTAAAAGCTGATAAAGACACACAGGCTGCATCTTTTCTTCAGCTGTGACATCAAGCTGGCAGGTTTCTGTGTTGCCTCACTGTTCTCTTAATGAGAATGTCCCTGTCAGCATAATAGTGTGTAGAACTTTCATTGTGTGGATGCCGACTGAGTGAGCTCCCTTGTGGAGAGACATATCTGGGAGTCAGCGCTATTAGATCAGAACATATTTTGGTGATGTGTTTCTTGATCTGCTGGAGATGAGTTTGTTTTCCAGAACATCTGTTAAACTTCCCAGCCTATCGGGTTTCTCCTCCGAACAGCTAATCTCACAGGAGACGGTTGAGCTGGTGGCAAAATAGAGCAATTATATGATTGGTCTTTGATTACAGAGCGTTTCCCGCTCATTTGTCGGATGCGTTTTGGCATTTGAAGGGTCAGACCTCCTGGGATTCTTCTGACGAGCCTCTTTCTCGGTTTTTATCACACAATATATGGGATGGCACGGATATGAATCGAACATTTTTATTAATCCCTTTCGGCAAAAATGCCGTAATTTTTATCGCTAACTGTTAAAATTGCTCGGTCAGTCTCAGGAAACAAACATCTCCGTCATCCACGTCTCGGCCTCTCGTTCAGCGCTTTAGGTTTTACTTCTCCCACCTCTCCCTGTTTGTCCACTTCCTCTCCATCTCTCCAGCTGTGCTGAGTTGTGTGTGACAGACTCCAGCGCCGTCGCCCTTCCCTCCTCCAGCCCCTCATCCATCCACCCCCTTTCTCCTAAAGCCCTCCGCCCCCCCGTTCCCCCCTCCTCCAAGCTTCCCCGTCTAATTGAAGCCAGAACCTGGGAAAATCCTGCAGGTATGACAGAAATCTAGGCTGGAAAATAAACCAGATCTTGAGCGCCACAAATTCCATCACGCAGTCTCACTTCCTCCCGGCCTGGGCAGTGTGCGTTCGACACCTTATGCATGCTTCGTGCAGAATACACTCTTTAATTTATAACTCACACACACACACATACACACACACTTGAGCAAAGACAGTTTTATCTGTGTGCACTTGCAGCCATTAATCCTGCACACACGGGAATATGGCTGCGGATACACTTCCAGCTCATAGACAGTGACATATAAGCAGTTATAAAATAAATCTACACTTCAAAAAGTCCTTGAGAAGTGTGAATAAATGCAGCGCCGTTTGTTCGACTGTTGCAGGGAGAGATCAAATGGAAGCGTTGTGGCGTCGTGCGGTGGCCTTTTCCTGCGGGGTGTGCTTACGATCAGACTGATACACACCGCGGGCGTCAGACCGGGCCTGCTGTTTGGTAAACTTACACTCGCTAACCTGACCATTATGCTCGCTGCAGTCAAAGGGGGCTGCCTTCCGTTTGATGTTATTTACTGAAGGTTTTTGAAGCTTTATTTAATATACCCCCTCGAGGCTTTTGTCCTCTCACCTTCCCGGTTTTTATGTGTGTGAAGTACGAGCGCTCTGGGAAGCGGAGGAGGAAGGAGGGCTGTTACGCTGCTATATTTGTGAGTGGGATAAGGCATGAGGGTGCTTTAAATGAAGTGTGACACCTGGTGTAAAACTCTGAGGACCTGCGGGGCGTTTTGTAGTGGGGGGGGGGGTCGGGTCCCTGTTAGTGCATTACACATGCATGTTACCCCTTAAGCCCAGGGTTTCTGGGTTTATAGTAAATTTAGGATCTGAGGAGTTATGGTTCCTTAACTTTTGGAATCCAACTCACAGATAACCTACACACACACACACACACACACACACACACACACACACACACACACACACACACACACACACACACACACACACACACACACACACCCCTCTCCCACTGTGGCTCTCTCCCCTGCTGGCTGGGAGGTCAGACAGAGCATTTGTGGGCCCTTTCCTCCCAATTAGTCTGCCTGCTAATGAGGCCCAACCATCCCCTCTCCCACTACCACCATTTACTGCTCACCTCCATACCTCCACGTCCCCCCCCCATTCCAGCTTTCCCTGCCTCCTCCTCCCACCATCAGCCCTGAGGCCAAAACCAGCGTCGCCACTCTCTACCCACTCCACCCCTTTGCTCCCACACTACTACCATCACTGTGGGTATAATTATCATGCAGCCGGCCTATAAAAGCCCTGCTGCACAAGCCAGGCGGCCGGCTGTGGGGGCCCACGCGCACAGGTAGACGGTGTTCATGGAACAGCTTCTGCTCTGATCCTCACATCCTGGACTTGTTGTCACTGGGCAACAGTCACATGTTGCCGTGCAACAGGATCCCTCTAAAGAGGTCAGGGATCACACTTCCTGTTTCCTGTCTCTGCTGGGTCATCAGAAGGTCTCCCTGTGAGGGTCAGGGACCTCTTCTGTTCCTCCTCTGGCTTTTTGTTGAGGCAGTGATGCTCTGGGAGCCACAGCGGATTGGAGGGTTCTCTCTGGAGCTGTCAATGTGTTAGCGCTCGCTGACTCGATCACCCCCTCCACTGCCTCCAGGCCTTCTCATCTCACTACAAACCCCTACCTTGACAGTTTGTGGTAGGTCTTCTCTTCTACTAAACGTCTCCCTCATTAACTGACATTAACTCTCATTAATCCCTTTTTTGCTGGTAGCAATCTGAACTGTTTTCTGCTCGCTGTCAGCAGAACGGCCTCCAGGAGCGACCACAGGCCGCCCCGCCCCGTCCCGCCCTGTGCCGTCCTCTGAACCGACTCAGGGTGCCGGTGTGATCATGGAACATACAGTGACCGTTTGAGGGTTTCTTAGCCACACATGACTCTGGGAACCATGGCGATAACGTGAAAAGCAGAAGAGCTGCAGACAAAAAGAGATTGTCTAAAGGGAGTAATCTGATTAGCAAGCAGTGGCCTGTGCAGGAATGAGGCTTTTTAAACTATCACATCCCATGCAAACAGTTAGGCATTTCACATAATTCAAGATTTTCATTTATTTTTCCTCAGGAAAAAAAAAAAAAAGATTGAGATTGTTGTCATACCAGGCATACTGAGATTTAACCCTGTGTGTTCCCATTCTGGTTTGTTTCATTCTTCCTCAAGTTAAACTAATTTATTTAATCTGCTATCGGAGATGTGCGTAGAAGGTTTCATCAGGTCTCCACTGGGAACCAACGGAGTCTAAACATGTATTTAATCCAATATAAGGAAATCTGGATAGACTGAGATGGGCTCAGTCACCGAGACGGAAACGACACACACCCAGTTTAACACGGGACGGGGGGACACTTTTTTTTTCTCTCTCTCTCTCTGCGTGTTCTGTTAGAAATGGAATTAACATCAGGAAATTAATCTTGTCTGCGTTGACTGTCTGGGCCCCTTTTGGGTGACTCAGTCCACATCCAGATAGAGGGCAAAGAAAAAAACAAAGGAATGAGAGAGCAAAGTCCCCCTCCACTACGTCTCAGATTCAATAAAAGTTGAGTAATGAGTTGCTAAGAGCGGGTGGGACTGCAGGGCAGGCTTTGTCGTCCAAAATATCGCTCCGACTTTTCAGCGTGGCTAAATGCTCGCCATGCGTTGTGAAAAGTGCGTCCTGTCATTCGTCTGCCTGACTGTCTTTCTCCCACGGTTGTGTCTCAGTCGTTCCCACTGTCCCACATCGAGGGGATGAAGTTTAAGGAGAGTTTATTTTCCTCGCTCATCTGCTCTGACGTTACTAAACTGTATTCCGTTTGAGTTACTGACTCATAAAGCGTACGGAGGCTTACATCAACTGAAGTTGAACACCAGTTTGTGCTGAAAACTCATCAAGACGGGCCCCTAAACATATTTAAAATATAGGCTCCGCTCTGTACATACTGTACAGTGTGTTTTTGGTTTCTGCAGGAACTCTGAGTTTAAAGGAGGCTAGAAGCCCTCATTCAAATCAAATCAGGCGTAGCAGACAGCGGCTATGTGGGAGAACACAGCTGGGAGATTATCATTGTACGGCTCGCAAGCCCCGCCTGGATAATAACACAACAAATAATAACAAGAAACATAATAGTCATAACAGAAACTGTGATTTGGGAAACATCTGAATGGTTGTGTCTATTTCAGCCTGTTTGACAGGATAGTATTTCACCCTGACATCAAACACGTCATGTCAGCGAGCACTTATAGACTAATAAAACATACCAACCATTCATTATGAGCATTATAGTCCTAGTCTGTATTTATAGTCATCTTATACTGTATATTCATCACTGGAGGCTTGAACAACAGTACTGAGGGCCAGCTGCTCTGATCAACAGCTTAATGGCCCCTGAAGCAGGATGTCGGCTTGCATTTCTTCAAAAGTTGATTCTGTTAGAAATTTTTCCACAGCGCAGTCACTGAGGGTTTTTTTTTATTTGGCTACTACTGCATCCTACACTGACACGGGTAATTTAACTCTCATATTTGAATTTTTGGCCACATTAATATGATTGCACAGGATAAGAAACACCAGCAAGGAAGATTAACCAAAACCCTCCTTGATCCACTAAAACTGTGACTATTTCAGTCATTAGTAATTAAGTTGTGTGTAAATGATCTTGAATTTACAGCTTCACCAGGTTTTTGTGCAACAACATAAATGTTTCCTACATTTTATCTTACTCACTATTGGCTTTTCATCATCAGTTACTACAGGATCATGATGATACTGTTGTAGCTGTGATGGCTAACATGTTAGCTGACCTGTAACATGTGAACCAACGGTTTCCTGTTTGCACGTAGCAACATTAGCATTGAAAGTGTTTGTGATGGCCTTATGAACTCCAGTGTCTCTCCTCCCTTATTAACGCCTGCTGTGTCCTAATGAAAGCTGCTCTGTATCAGCTAGCTGCTAACGCTAGCCATGGGGTCATTAGAACCGAGAAAGCAGTGAGCAATGAGTTTAAGGGTATTTTATTTTATTTTGTTTTTATTCAAACCATCTGCTGCTGTATGACTGAATAAAAGACTGATGAAAGCTGGGAGAATGAACCAAATCTTGTTTGGGGGCGATAAAGCCAAAACAAATAGCTGAAAGACACTAAAATCTCTGCAGAGTTGATTATTTCACATTTTATGCTTATAAAATCAGGACAGAGGGTTTCATCGCTATGTCATGCTAGGAGCTGCATATGTTGACAATGCATTTAAGTCTTAGTCAGAGCAATTAGGGCTGTTTGACAGCACGACATGATGAAACCCTGCCGTTTGTTTGGAGCGTGGTCTGAAGCTAAACTCTTTAACTCTGCAGATTAGATTTGTAGACCAGATGTGTTGAAGCATTGATAGAAACATTCAGGGCAGCAGATTCCGTCCGGGCCGAGTCATGAGCAGCTTGTCCAGACTTGTCCTGTGTGCGGAGACGAGGACACGACACGGGGGCCCCGATCCCAATCTCACAGGCAGCACTTCCTGTGGGCTTCCTCCCGTCGTGACTCATCCTGCTTCAACCTGCATCCTTCATTCACTCAAACAGTTTCAACATTGATTGGAGCTCTTTCTTATCTATAGATTACAACATGTGGTCAGATACGAGGCAGGATCTGCTGTGTGAAGGGCCGCCGATGGCTGCAGGTCACCCGGGGGGCCCTGGGGCTGCTGCTGTCCAACGGTGACTCTGTGTGGAGTTGTGTTGCTTGTTGCTAGGCTGTTACTTGGATTTTTGTATGTTCGTGTCTGGGTGTATTAAGCAGTCAGCCACATGTTTGGGTTTTGTGTGCAGCCTTTGAGCCTGTTTCCTTGGTGTGACTCCTGTGCTGTGGCTAGTGAGACGTCTGTAGCCTCCCTTAATGTTCAGCTGTTTGCAGCAACTCCAGAAAGAGAGAAGAGAAAGAAAAGAAAAGTAAGAGCTGAATTTTGTATTCTAATGAAAAACACACTGAGCATTCATCTGAAAAAAAAACAACTTTTATTTGTTTCCTCCTTGCTTCCTTTTGCTTTGGCTTTTTTTTTTGTCTAATTGCAGAAGATTCCAGCCAAACTGGAGGTTTCTGCCTCTTGTGGTAAATCTGGAGGCTTTTACCGGATCATGCTGTGGTTCAGCTTTGCCAAAAGTGCAGCGTCACTTTCGACACAAACATACATCCCACCCCTCCCTGCCACCACAGCTGTAGCAGGGTGGGGAGAGGGGGGGCAGTTAGCCAGTGGGCAGAAACCACAGCTCTTTGCCACCAGGGTAGTGCCTCCGTGAAGACGGGCAAAGCTCACCGCTGTGGCCCGTTTGATATTTATAGCTTGTGTGTTTTTCTTAATACTTCTCTCATGTGTTTGCGTTGAAATGACTTCATTTCAACATGTAAAGCTCCTTGCTGTAGCTGAGTGTTCCACCTGTTCTAGCAGCCTACCAACGGAAACACAGAGTTGGTTAGCCAGTTCACATTAACTAACACAGATTACATCCAACAAAAACACAACGTTGACATTTCAAGGCTTTAATTTAAAAGCTTTAACATCTTTACTTGAAGAATTGCCACGAATGTTTGCACCTCTTCACCGTACCTGCAAGACAGATGTGTGCTACTCACTCTCTAAAGAGGAAGTCAGGAGACAACCTGCCTGTTTTTGTGTTGTGTTTTCTACCAGGTGGTGAACACGTCTGAAAGCTCTCATACGGGTTGAGAGCAGCGGCCTCACTCCTCATGCCGTTTTTAGATTGTGTTCTACCCTCAACCACATCTTCCTCTTCCTGCTTTACAAGTGTTTGCCTTTAAATGAGTTTGTAAGGCTCCCCTCCCCTTCCAACGCCCGACCGAGGTGCCAGGATACAGACCAGGAGAAGGAATTTCAGGACCTCTATAAATCCAGTCCGGACTAGAGACAAACTTGCTCCTGCTTTTTAACTAAACAGTTTATTAAACACTTGTTCATCATGGGGGGGGGGGGTTTGCTTCAGGCACGTTTCCCTGTGACACCTGAGGCCTGCGCTCCGTCAGGAGGTGACGCTTTGCTGGATGGACTCAGACAGAACCAAAACATTCCATCGGATCAGCCTTCCTGTCTGAGTCCGACGGCCCATCCTGCAGTGACCAAGCCTTTAGAAATGCTGTGGTCATCATGCCTGCGTGTCCTTAATGTTTGGGAGTGAATGGAGGGTTGTTTGACCACCGTGCATCGAACAAGGAGACGTGTGTTCCCTTTCTAAACTTTAGATCTCATGTCGCTTGTTGAACGCAGATTGATGGGTTTGTATACGGAGGCGACACGAACAGGGCTGTTTGTTTTGCGACTGACGTAATTCTGTGATTAGCTCTGGGGTTTTAGGACCTGCTTTGCTCACACACACACACACACACACACACACACACACACACACACACACACACACACACACACACACACACACACACACACACACACACACACACACAGAGGCGTCTGATCCCAGGCAGACAACTGACCTGAGGCCAGGCCCATATGAACTCAATGTTCTCCCACAGACAAGCCAAAACAACAACAACAACAAGAAGAAACGTATGCTGTCGTATGCATATGGGAAGGAAATCAATTAAAAAGCAAACAAGAGCGATGAGATGAAAGGGAAGCTGGGAGGACGGGCGGAGCGGCTGGAATTTAGCACATCTGTTACCTTGGCAGGACTCTCAATCATGTGTGACGCTGTGGAAGCTGAAGGGTGGTCAGACGGCGCTCGTCTCCTGTTTTTCACCCATGGAGACAAGACAGGATGAGTAGTTTTGTTCCCGCTGGTATGAAAGTGGTGTTCTACGCTGATTATTTCCTTTCGGTTTTAAGTGTCTGGATGTTTATGTTTACTATTTCGGACATTTTTAATGAAGCAGCCTCATAGCTGTTGGACATTTCTATATTTTTCTGGGTTGTTTAGTTTACTCCATAAACACCTCTGGCATGTGTTACATAGCACATACCAGAGGTGTTTACTGCCTCAGTAAATTACATGGAAAATATCTGCGTTGAACAACAACCATATGTACGGCCCGGTGGTCAAACGGGGGATGGGATGCTGTCAAAAGTGGTATCATATATCTATAAAAAAATATCTGCTTCTACCTGTTTGTATGTTTGTTAACATAGTTTGTTGCCTGGTTTTCTTTAGCTGCCATCCTTTGAGCTCTAATGAAATAAAACACAGATGCTGGAATATTAGAAAGACGAGTGTATTTGTCTGTCATGTTTAGGCCTTGAAGTCCACTTGGACAGTTTGTGTTATATGTGGTGTTTTTATCCCTGTTGCCCTGAGACATCCACTCAAGACAGTGTTGTTTGCCAGTAAAAACACAATTGCACCAGTCTGCTTGGCACACTGGTTTCTTTTTCTACCCAAAATTGCATGGAGCAGCAGCCACAAGCCTTTGAGTGAATCACATTTGGACAAAAATAAGGAAACTGGCAGCAATAACTAAACTGTGGTCCTGCTTGGTGAGTATTTGTAGAGTTTGATGAAGATCAGAACTTCTAGATTTTTAAATGGACACCCCCCCCCCCAAAAAAAAAGAATTGTAATTTTTCTACAGTGCATTCTTTATTTTCACAGCTCTGCTAAAATCCTTAATGCACATTTTCACCTCATCAACCCCCCCACTGTCGTCCTGCAGTTGCTCAGGTTGGTGACGGTTTCTGAGAAGCGCTGGAGAGCCCGGTCGAGTGGAGGCGCTGCAAAAGGGTGGAGCGACGAGGGGGAGGAGGGATTCGAGAGCGGCGACTGTGATGATGAAGATGAGTGCGCCGGGATGTCGGGGCTGGGGCCGCCGCCGAGACGCAAACGCTTACGCATCTTTGCAGGTTAGACATGTTTATGAAACCTGATGTAAAAAAAAAAAAATGAAGCTGTTTGGTTCCAAATGATGTTACTAATCCACACTGAAACATTAAGCAAGCATAAACTGCATTTATAATGGAGGCGGTGAAGAAATTGTTAAGCGCAAGCGATTAAGTTGTTTACTTGTATGTCTGCTAACCAGATTGGAGCTATTTCCTTTACACCAGAGATGTGCAGGGATGGATTTGGCTTCTTCTGCCGTGAGTCAGACAGATCACAGCCACACACACACACACACACACACAGCAGAGAGGTGTTTGCATGACTACTGTACATGTTGACACCAAGGTGACACTATGCAGCAGGAGACACAAGACTTCCTCAGGTAGCCGCCTCGCCTCGACCTCCGGACCTCTCTGCTGTCAATCCCTCTGTAATGTTGGACCTACGCTCCGAAAGCCGAGCAAAGAACAAATAAATCTACAAACGGATCGAAGAAAGGAAACCAAACAGAAGAAGAGGGAGAAAACAGCCAGGGAGCAGGAACAAGGGGGTTTGATATCAGGACTCAAAGCCGGCGCAGCTGAGCAAACACGGCAGTGGGTGTAGTCGTCCTGTGTGAGATGTTGTGGCAGAGATTTGGGTTCACTGGGTAGGGAGCGAGAGTAGGAACCCAGGGTTAATGCTGGAATCCTGCGGGGCCATCGCTTCCAGCAGGCCGGGCCGTGAGAGTCCGATGCCCTCTCTTGTCTGACTGTACAGTTCTGCTTCGTTACACAGATTAATGCTACTGTCTCCTCCGGCTCCGAGCCGCTGAACGCTACACAGTGGGAAATTAAAATGCCCTTTACACACTGACCTCAATATCCCCTTCATTTTCCCTTATATGTCTCATATATTAGAAGATTATATGTGCAGCTAGTGCGTTTAGCCGACATATAAATGTCTATTTGTATGCGAGCCAGTAAGGCTTGCAGACCTTGAAGACTCCCCAAGACTTCTCATTGGTAGATGCACAGATAGGACTGATAGCCTGTGATGACCCAGCACTGCAACTCAGCCCAGTATGGTCAAACAGGGGGCTGGGGTTCAAAGGTCAACCCGTAGAGCATGAAGCCTAATGGCCTGCCTGCCTGTGCTCTACTGGTCCGAGATGGACGAGGCAGATCTAGTTTCACAAAGCCTGGAGTGGAGCAACGGTAACACACACACACGCACGCACGCACACACACGCACACACACACACACACACACACACACATGCAGACAAATGGACAAAAGAGTGGGGAAAAGGTGGCAGAGCCTCAGCAACAAGGTGCAGACAGGACGGAGGCAGGCTGAGGGGTCCTACAGCCCAGCTGTCAGCCTGCTGACCACACCGAGGATGTTCCTAAACACATGAAATGATTGGTCTGTCGTCGCTCATTCTCCACACGGATTCCACGAGCGTCCGATCAGCGCCCACAGACGACACAGACGCACACACTCCCCCTCCCACCCACGCAAACGCCATGTCGCACATTCTCCAGAGCATTCCAGGCCAGGGGAGCTATTCCAGGACAGGGGACCCCCCACCCCACCCCACACACACACCCCCACACATTCACCCACACACACACACCTAACCTCTTAAAGCTCACACACACCAGACAGATGACACACTGACCTCTCTGCTGATGTAACAGGTAACTTTAATGTGTGTGGAGATCTGACATACTTTCTGGTGTTTGGTTTTAAATCAACACAGTTTCATCATCAGCTGCACCCACACACACACATGCGACACACTAAAACAAACACACACATCTGATGATGACCATCATGTGATGAAATCATTTTTAATTCGTTCACTAGTGGAAGTGTTGTTGTTTTTTTACTTTATGTATGCTGAAATAACAATAGAAGCCTCCATGGCTAAACTGTTTATTACTGCTTCAACGCAAACACACACACACACACACACACACACACACACACACACACACACACACACACACACACACACACACACACACACACACACACACACACACACAGACAATCAAAGGGGATCTGTATTCATGTAGTGCATAGAGGTAGAGCGGCGATCAGCTCCTTCGTGGTCCAACAAGCAGCTTGTGAGGGGATGGTGCCTTGCTCAAGAGCACCTTGGCACCTCTCCACTGCCAGTTTACACTCTGAACTTATTTGGTCCACACGGGTCTTGAACCAGCTGCCATCTGGTCTCCAGTCCAAGACCCAGTGGACGGAGCTACTTCCCCCACAAAGGGTTAGTTTTATGCTGCTGAGATAAGGAGAATGTGAATGAGAATGTTATGTTTCTTTTTTTTTCTTCACAGATGTCAGATGAAGTCTTTTTGTTTGTTTGGGTTTTTTTTTAAGTTTTAAAATCACAACCAGGACAGATCATCATTTTATGCAGTTGTATATAATCTTAACTATGTCTCTGAATGCACCCGCAGTAATGTGTAATGGTGTGTTTGTGCTCATGAGGAGGACTCACCTGTATATCTAGGGTTTCATGAACACCTGGTCTCTGACTGTACGTCCTCTGTGGCAACAAAGAACCTGCCGTTCCTCATCTTCACTTCACTGACAGCACAGCACTGACTCCAGCACAGAGGAGCACCTACTGGTTGATTTACTGTGTCAAGAACATGATTTCCTGCCACCGACTGTTCATTTGTCTCGGGTCTTAAAGTCTGAAACCTAACAAATCATTCTCATCTGTCTCAAGGTGATGTTTTTGATGAGTTACATCTTGAAATAAAATGATCCACAGTTAGAAAATCTGGAAATAATGCGCAAACAGGGTTCAATACCAGGAGCGAACTGCTCCATTCTAACCCACTTATGAAGATGTCTGCTTACGAGTCTGAAGGTAACTCCTAGACTAAATAAATGCCTTGTTAAAACAGGTTTTTGATGCAGTTTGGAAGCACTCAGCGGTCTAAATGCCAACAGTTGGAGAGTAGCTGCAGTCCAGCAGCCCAGAATTCCGTTTTGTATGTTTTCTTGCTGAGGTGGACGGGCATTCACAGTATACCGTACCTCGCCATGCTCAGCAGGCGCTGCGTGAATAGGCCTCTTGTTCCTGCACTCAGACGTTCAGTCACTGCTCGCACCCCGAAGTAAAGCTGCTCTTTTTGGAGGCCTATGAACATTTTATCAGCACCAGGGGTTAGCAAAATACAGCGTGAAAATATTCCTGTAATGTGAAACATGCGGCTTATGGCGAGAGGCTGGGCCAGGATCACCTTTCAGCTCTGCTGCAAGGTTTGTGGCCAGAACAAAGGAATGAGTAACAGAGAGAAGAAGCCAATGAAAGAATGTGGGGGCGAAGAAGAGAAGGAGACAGAAACACCTTTGATTAGGATACATGTTGATTCACTGGAAGCCTAAACATTCTCCACTCCGAACGAGGGCCGAACTGACAGATGTACGCGCTGCCAATATGAGAATCTGGTATGTTAATTAACTGCAGCTGCGACCTCTGACCCTTGGCACCTGATAGGTGAACCTCGCCGCACCGGCGCTCCTCGGCGGCATTTGCCACGTCTTCAAATCAGCTATAATCCAGATGCTGACATTAAACACCGTCAGTCCTGGGTCCCACCACGTCTACGGTCTCCTCCTCCTTTAAGCCCCATAGACTTCAATAACGCTGACCGTCTGAGGTGCTGCGCTCACAAACGCACACTTCCTGTCAAAGAGTTGCTCACATGTAGAAGGTCTGCCATCTGCCCCAGGTTAGCATGAGAGGGGAAACGCTAAGGCGGTGCAGATGTGCAGGTGTTTGGTGCATGAGGAGTCTGGGTGCCCATGTGGCCCTTCAACAGCATCCAGAGCCAGATGATGCAAAACATGCAGATTTCACCAAAGAATTACTGCCTAAGGCCTGCCTCCATCAGGACTCCATTATAAGGCATTATATATGAGCAAAACAAAATGATCGAGACTGCTGAGTCCATTTGGTTTTATTTTCCATTCAAAATGCTGACATATCTCCTGTATTGCTGTCAAAAACTACTTGGATATACAACTTTCTAAAGCCTTGATATGAAATCACTCAAATCACCCCTGTCACGCGAGACTTTATTTTGTACACAAAACCTGCTGCTCTATTTGAGTGAATACCCTAACACCCAACTGGAAGTATTGACATAGAGAGAACAGGAAAGGTACCCAAAAGACAGTTTCCCCCCTCTTTATTCTATTCCTTTATTATTATACTGGACATGGTCATCAACAATAGACTGCAGCATTTAAAAGATTGCTCAGTTGGTACTAAGGGGCCAAAAGTGGTCCAAGAAGATATCCCCCACAGCATCACACCACCACCAGCCTGAACCGCTGATACACGGCAGGGTGGATACATGCTTTCACGTTGTTGACGCCAAATTCTGACCCTACCATCCGAATGTCAAGACTCATCAGACCAGACAACGTTTCTCCAATCTTCTATTGTCCAATTTTGATGAGCCATTTTGAATTTATTCTGTTTCCTGTTCTTAGCTAACAGGAGTGACACTTGGTTTGGTCTTCTGTTGCTATAGAGCATCTGCCTCAAGGTTCGACGTGTTCTATGTTCAGAGATTCTCTTCTGCATTCCTTGGATCATTCTCTGTCAACTCTAGAGATGGTTGCGTGTGAAAATCCTAGTTTTCAGCAGTTTCTGAAATACTCAGACCAGCCCAGATGGCACCAAAAACCACTCACGTTCAAGGTGTTAGCAAACAGATGTTTAAGTCTGTTGTTTCTAGTTATACTAGTCTAGCTGTCCAGAATGGATGATAGATTTGAAAGGTTCCTCAGTCCAGGAGGGGCTGTAACATCAACAATCATTCATAGGTGTTAAACAGCACTGAAATAAAAGACTTTGGTTGTGATAAACTGGTTATTTTCCCTAAATATGTTTCTGAAACCAGTGTTCTAATGAATTTCTTTTAATCATTCATATTAAAGAACACTTTTGAAGGTCCAACAAGTGATTGGATAAATCCATGGTAAATCACCAGCTTAGCACACGGTTGGCATGGATAAAATATTAAATTATTGGCTCCAAGTCTGTGCTGTATTTGCTGTGAAGAAGCCACTGTGTAAAAGTATGGGAGCCTTTATTTTTCTTCATTTAAATGAAATGAATAGTCTCTATGTAGATGAGACCCAGGGAACATGTGTTGGGAGGGTATGCTGTAAAGGGTTAGGGTGCTGTTAGTGGAGACATTAATAACACATTACACACAATACATGTTCTGACCCAATGTTCTCCTCTGCTGTCCCTCCATGAGCTTGTAAACAATCTTTGTAAATTCAGCCAGTCTTCCTGCTTCCCCACCTTCTCCACGCCCCTCACAAAAATAATGAAGCTTGTTCCCATCTGTGCAAACAGGCTGGGGAGGCGTGAGCGCTGCTCTCTCCATCTCCAGCCACCAGTCTCTGTGCATCCCCTGGAAAGATGGGAAAGGGGAGGAGAGGAACACGGGGATGAAGTTACCCCCTCATTGGACCCTTGCTTGTCTTCCGCCATGGAGCTTTTCTCAAATCAATCCAGGGATAAAAGCCTTAAGATTAGCCAGGAGGCAGGAGGAAGAGCCCTGGCTTTCATTTGTGTGGATACAGGCACACACAGAGCCGACTGGGTTCTCATCATGTACTAGTGGGGGGCCCACCAGCGTTTGATTCGTTTTGTAAAGCCGATGCATTTTTCTGGAGGGTTTTTTTTTTTTTTTTTTAATGTGTGCCTCTTAAATGCGCTTGTTTGCTCAAGAGCTTTATTTACATTCACAGCCACTTTCTGGATGCTCTAAATTGATTCCAGGCCCGTTCCTGGGTCGTGTCCATCAGCTCAGCCACAGTCCAAACACTCTGCACACAGCGTGACCATTCTGCAGGCCGCCGCTCCACTGCAACACACAGCAGCCATTTTGTGTAAAAGCCTGGTTCATGGTCTGGGTGGCTTGCATTTTACATGTTAACCCCCTCTCACCTACGTCTGTAAAACTTTCCATCCATCCATCTCGTTCTCCCTGTGGCCAACTCTTGCTATTCCAGCCCATTTCACAGAGCAACGCAGCGATGCAGCCAGCTTTAGAGCAGCTCTGCTGTCAATGAATCTGAGCTGCTGGAGGAAACCGCAGGCTGACCACTACAAAGAGTTCGCAGAGATAGTGAAACTGCTCCACATGAACTCTCTGTGTATAACAGCCAGACCAGCAAAGTTGCTACTGCTGCTTGTTTCTGCAGCCTAAAGACAGGAATACAGGGGGAATTGTACATGTCTGTCGGCGGGGGACTCTCGCACATCAACCCCAATTTTCAATCATTGAACTTTTTTTTTTTTTTGCTTCACCACACTCGACTGCTGCAGCCAGGAGGAGAATGTAAACAGATCAGTTTGGGATGGGACCCTCATTATTAAAAGATAAAGATGCTATCTGAAGAATGTGTTCCTCAGAGGCTCCCTGACCAGAACGTCCCCCAGGACAAACTGGACTCTCTCTCTCTCTCTCTCTCTCTCTCTCTCTCTCTCTCTCTCCCTCTCTCTCTCTCCCCCCTTCTCTATCTCCCCCATGCTGATAAGACCCTTCATTGTTCCATCTCTCCAGAAACACCCCATATCTGACACTCCTTGCCCACCTTTGACCCTCCGTTTGCACCGACCTCAGAGCCACCGGGGGTTATAGGCCTCCTCTGTCCTGAGCGGAGCTCCCCACCCTGACTGAGCCCCCCGCCCTCAGCACAGAATCACCTCTTTGTATGTTTGATTGGTTAGGGCTTCTACTCTCTCGCTCACACACATTTTCCACTCTCAGAGAGCTGGCGCTTGGAGGAACTCTCTGTTTAAATGAACTTCCCCTTCCTCCTCTCTATAACTGTATCAGCTATTAGTGAGGAGACTATAAATACATCAGAGCAGATCTAGTCTGGACTCTAGGTAGACACCAACTCCCTTTGCTCACCAAGTTAATTGATAGCTGTTGACTTCATCGTCCCACAACACCACAAGTGAGACTGTATCTTGGCTGTTTGGGTTTTTGAAGGATTCAGTTTGAAGTCTGAGCTCTTTAAACTTGGTTTCTCTGTTCTGACAAACTTCCTCTGGTGTCCTATCCCGTCATTCACCTCTGATTCCGCCTTTCCTCTCGCACTACTAGACCTCCATTGTGTCTCTTTGTGTCCTCAGTCCTAGTTGGCATGCCGTCTCCTGGTCTTACACTCTTGCCCTCTGTGTGGGAGGATTCTCCAGCCTAGAATAACAGTGAGTGTTGTGAAGGTTGGTAGGTCAGAGCAGCTGAGAGAGCAGCGCTGTTGCAACGGCCGGGGCCAGGGCCTCTTCTGGGCGTCACGTTTGTCTTGGCCCGACATCCCCGGCCTCGCCAAGCGCCCCTGTGGTTGGCCTGTGGGTGCAGAGGCAGACAGTCACATTCCCGCCACCTCATGGACAGAAGTATTCCTTACTGCCCCCTCAGTTCTGCCCGTAAGGGCAGTTCTGGGACTAGACCCAGCCAGAAAAGATAGAGAATGTGACCAACAGGCAAATAAATACAGCTGAACTCCTTATCGGGTTCATTTTACAAGATAAGACCTAATCAACAAATCTGTTGATCCTGTAATGTTTTTGCAGCGCTATTGTATTAATCACAGCTGTATGTGTGTGTATGGGGGGGGGGGGCGACAAAGAACGGACACACACATGTGTCTGAGAGCAGCGTTTGAGGAAGCAGTTTGTTCTGTTTGAGATGAAACCAGTGATGGAATATTTGCTCTACCTACAAACCATATTATCTTTTAAGATGTTTAATCTAAAGCCTAAATTAAATTTGAGCAGTTTGGGTGTGTTATGCACTCACATCGCCTGCCAATAGAGCAGCAATCTAAACCATCTCTCCTGTTTCATAAGAAGCACCTGTGTTTGGAGACTTAACATTCCACATACTTATCTGACCAAAGAAAGGCCTTTGTGCATAGCACACATGTACTGAATAAACTGTACCGGACCATGAAGGCACCCATTCTGCCCAGGGGTTATATTAACGTGTCAGCTGACTACTGATGGACAATCGCATCTCACAAACATGTTCACTGAAAATGGGCAACAAGGCAAACGAACAGTTTCCCGTTACGTCCTGTCATGTAACCATCGCCTGCAGTTTGTGGTGCGCCGAAAAAAATACGGCTTTCTTCTCCCTCTTGCAATTTTTCTGCATAGTTTGCTTGCTGTGACAACTACAAACTATAAACTACAAGCCCCAGGCACAGAGCACTGCTGAAAACAAACCTCCAGACTCCCTCGCCATTCCTCTTCCCCCTGTTTTCTGCCCAGACAGACAGAAGCACCACACACACACACACACACACACACATACACACATAAAAACACAAGCATGCACACACTCCAGCCACTGTTTGACCTGTCGCAGGGATCCAAACAAACATCCGCTGCCCCCGAAAACCACAGTCTGGATTTATTTGTCCTCCAGAGGAATAGTCTCTGAAGGCCACACAAAGCTTAAATCTGGATGTAACCCCGGCTGTTGACATGCATGCAACTGAACCTACCTGCTCATTCTTAGTCTGGAGCCTTGGCGTAACTAATCAATGGGTGGACTGTTGACCTCTCCCCTCAGTTGTAATTCAAGCTCATGAGACCACAATAAAGCTAGCAGGGGCATGCTAGAAAGGTGGCGTCCCAAGAGGAGAGACTGCCTCAAAATGGAAGCTTTGAATGGACGAGCAGGAGGAGAGTTGGGTGCCAGCGAGAGCCACAAGGGCCCAGCATTAGTCACATTAATCACAGCAGAGATTGGGGCTCTATTTTTAGCCAGACGTTCTCCATCTATCCGCCTTTGCCGTCCTTGCCGGCAGGACCGTCCTGGATCCTGTCTCAAAAAAGCCTCTGAAAGGACAAAGACGTTGATTCTGGATCGGTCTTGTCTGCGCTTCTCACTTTCACTCTGTGTCTGCTTTTGCTGCACAGGCGCAGGTGTTCTTCGCCGCACCAGGATATTATTAGGCCCAGCCTGTGTGTGAGCGTAGGGGATCTGAGTTTGCATAGTGTTCAGTCCCTGTTGGGTTGTTTTTAAAGCCTGCAGAACAAGGCGCCTCTGTGGTGCTTCTCATACCAAAGTGTTTAAACGAGTAAGAAAGACCCCCCCCCCCGGACTGAAGGTTTTTCTTTTTTCTTTTTTCTTCACAGCCTGAGACTTTTTTCTCTCTCACATTATTACTGCTGTAAAGCACACCAACAGAATGCTCTTCCACTTAGTCTCCCGCTTTTTCACAAACACACACAGGGTCGGACGTACACACACACACACACACACACACACACACACACACACACCCCACTCAATCATTCGCACACAAACACACAAATGCGGACGTGCACACACACCCCTCCTCATCCATCCACGGTGTATATAAGAGCTGTATCGAATTGCACCTTGAGCTTAATTGGCTCAGCAGTACAGTGTGCCGCTGTCGACAGTGACAAATCGTTCTTTCAGAGGCCTGAAGAATGTCTGCCCACTGCCGTGTCACAGGACACAGGAGGTGAAAAAAAGTTAATTGTCCCCTGGCCGCTGTTCAAATGGTGTTGTAACGGCAAAGAAATTCATAGTAGAAGGCATTGGGTGTATTTGGGGGTTTGTTTATTTGTCTTCTTCCTCTGTTTAATATGGAGCCTGGCAGCGTAGAGCCTGTGGGCACCAGGGACTGTAAAGGAAAGGGCCCCGCTCGCTGTGTTTCTACTCACCAAGAGAAATCCAGAGTCCTGCCAGCTCGCTGTGATCACAGTGGGTCAGATCAGCCACTTCCTCTCAGTGGATCACTCCCACCAGGGAGAGCAGTTCACAGATCAGATGAGGCCGCTAATTCAATTTGGATCTGTTATTCTAGGAGGTCAGATGTGTGTGTGTGTGTGTGTGTTTGTCAGTGAATGCACCTTGCGCACAGCCAAGAGAGGTATGTCAGAAATCCATCCGTGCATGTGGATCTGCCCCAATGTGGGACCGTTCAGCTCATAGCCGGCATTCCTCGGAGCCGCTTTATTGCTGATATCCTCTCGTCTTCTCTCTCGTGAGTCGACGTTCTTATTTCAGCCTCCCAGACAGAGCAGCACAGGATGCGTCTCTCACACACGCTCAGAGGCAGGCCGAGCTCTGCTCAGCATCAGCAGGAGAACAGCTGTGGATGTGAGGCAGGAAGGCAGCGTCAGAGCAGCAGGTGATCATGAAGCCACTGCAGCCGCTGCAGGCAGGAGCGACGCAGGATTCACACGGAAATAAAGACCGCATTCATTTATCAAACCAAGACATTTGTTACCATATTTTGCAAACCTTCCACTTCATGTCGACACAGTTAAGCAAAGCAAGGACACCGAGGGGTGTCCCGTCCAAACCGTAATTTTCCGTTAGCTGACCGGCATTGTTGTGACAAATGAGTTCAGCTCTTGGCTTGGGGGCATCTTCACACTGGTGGTGGGGGCAGAGGTGAAAGTGAGACATGGTGAGTCTTCACAAGGGTAAATCTCTCTGTATCATTCCTGAAGTAATCCAGATGTTTTCTCCAAATCATGAAAAAATGTCATCGCAGTCATGCAACACCATGATTAACAACATTTACTGATTGGTATCTTATCAATACTTCACAGAACACTGAGGTGTAATAGTGCTCACCTTCATCTCCGCAGCCATTGTGCTCTAAACAGCAGGGTGCCCTGAGTGTAATGACTGTGTTATTGTCTGATGCTATTTGTTGGTTGATGTGATAACGTCACATGTTTTATCTTGAGATTTTATTTTACCTTATTTTCATTTCTGTCATTACATTTATTTTAATTCTGCCATTATAAAGTTTACTTTTATATTTCCTATTTTTTGTAATTTTTTTTCAAACGTTTGTCACAAATGATTTATTTGTTGTTTTGTTTGTTTTTATTATTATCAATATCATCAATAGTTGTATTATTATTATTATTACTATTCTAATTTTCATTACTATTATTATTGTTGTTTTTATTATTGCTCTTCTTCTTCTTCTTCTTATTATTATTATTATTATTATTCTTATTATTATTATTATTATTGTATTACTTTTATTATTTTATTATTATTATTATTATTATTATTTTCATCATCATTATCATCAATAGTGGTATTATTATTATTGTTTTTTTATTATTATTATTGTAGTAGTAGTTTCCTTTTTTTAATCAGTGAATTTAAATTCAGTCAGTGAAAGACAGATCAGTCTAAATAAATTGGTGCTACACGTCTGGAGCCTCTGGCATCCTTCTTGTTTTTATTTTTCTTTTTGATTTGAACCATTTCACTGCTTAACTTCCAATCCCAGCACTCTCAGTAATATGCGTGTCTGTGTTTACAGCGCTAACATGCCACATCTGTTTTTACGTGTCTTTCATTCTCCCAGTGTAACACTGTTTTTACAGCTGTGTGAGTTATCACGTAGAACGGGGACAGACATACCACATATGTTTTTCAGCTTTTGTTGCTGAGTTTCTTCTTATTGTCTCTTTTTTCCTGTCTCTCATGCTTATCATTCTTCTTCCCCTTCCTGTATCTCATATTCACCTCCTCCCTCTGCCTTCCTCCCAGACCTGGCTGATAACCTGGCCATGGACGACTTCACCTTTCAGGAGCAGCTGCTGACCCCCCGATTGGCCACCGCCGGCGTCGGTGGCGTCTCCTCGTCGGTGGCTCTGCCGTGGAGGAGTAGCCTGGTGCTGATGCTCCCTGCGATGGTGGCTCAGCTCCTGCTTGGTTACCACTGACCGGTCCAATCACACACTCCATTAACCTTTTCCCCGTATCCGGTAAAAACTGTTTGGAATGGGGTGAGTTTTGTAAAGTTCTTGTTCTCGGTGTAAAGTTCCGCTGCTCCTCAAAGGAAGCAGGAACAACAACAAAAAAAACGACATTTCTCTTAATCTATATCAACAACAAGCTGTTTTTTTGATTCCAAACCACTGGATTTTCTCAACAAGCCTATTAACGCACACCAGATTAACCTGAGGCGACGTGTAAATAACAGACCTACCCTCCGTTCCACTCCCACTATGGTTATCCCAACTTCTGTGCCCTCTCGCCTCTCCTCCTCTCTGCTCTCATACCGACTTCTGTATAATAACAACGTGATGGATTTCCTCATCATCAGACAGCTTTGTCATGGACCTGTAAGTGGAGAACTACTTGTAAAGCAGACACACAACAGACATTTTTGAAATGCTCCCCCCCTCCAACTCCGCAACAATTTATCGCCCTGCAGAAACGAGCTGGAAAAGAAAGAGAACTTGGGTTGCCTTCCCTCTCAGAGGGACTGATCTCCTGCCAGCGCTGGACTGGAGCTATAGGGAGTTGTTGTGAACTCCTCATCCCCAGGGGCTGTGGTTAACCCAGTGACGGAGCTAGAGTTTTTCTAAAATCAGGGCCATAAAGGGGCCACGTTTTACACGGAGGGGCCAAGTATGTGTCAAACATCCACACAAATTTCACCATTTTGCAGATGAATGCACATTTCACTGGTCATTCCTCGTTTACTGTTGGCTCTACGGCTTTGAACAAAGACACACATAATTGAATATATTTAACAAAGTGTGCCTTGTTTTAAGCACATCGTGTACATCATAAAAAGTTAGGAGATAAAAGTTCTTCGTTCTCTTATTTATTGGATTTAAAACTGGGTGTGTATAGAAAGCATACTAAAACTTTTTTTTTTTTTTTTGCCAAATATGTCATACGTAAAGTACCTTTAAATAAGTAATAACATTTCAGTGAAAAGCATCTGATGGTCAGAAAAGGTTTGAGAAAGTCCCAAATTCCTGACATTTGTCCTGAATCCATTCTTGTTTGTCTTAAAAATTAGATTAAACCTCAGCTTTGATTGGCTGCATCCTGTCAACGCATAAATCAGCTGCTGCTGGTTGAACATTTCTCTGGCGTCACCCACGGACGCGCATACATAAATTATGGCTGTTGTAAGCTGTTTCAACTGTTTACAATAGTGTTTTGAATTGAAAATCAACACATGTAGCTCTGCTGAAATGAGATATGGATAAAGAGAAATTACTAGTCAATAATAGAGCTTAGTGACAAACTGATAACAGATTTCACCCGGGGTGTTTCCAGGGCCACGGGGTTAAACTCGGATTGAAAGCGTTGTACCTTCAGATGCAGTACGTCTCCCTCCTCCTCTGTCACTGTCGGTGTCTTACTGACAGCTGAATTATTCCATACTCTGTGTTTGGTTTTAGTTTGTAGCACAGGTGATTTTATAACAGCCCTATTTAAAAAATAAAATAAATAAAAGATTGAAGGGCTATCATAAGTGTGTACATCCTCAAATCACCCTGATAACTGTACAGATATATGGTTCTCTGTGTTGGTGTCATGTTTACAAAAATATACTCTTCTGAAATGCTGGCTACTTCCACGAGAAAATCTGGGTTTTGGATTCAGTTGTTCTTTTTTTTCTTCTTTTTTTTTAAACTTTGAAGTCTTGCATCATTTGTTTTAAGTTATTTTGTTAGCACTGTGGGTAAAGTGAGCAGTAATACAAGATATAAACATGTAGAAACATGGGTGGCGTATTAAGTTTGCGATGTGGGTTTACACTGGCCTCATACATTCTTGAAGTCTGACCTTTGCGTTTAATTTAATGTTCTTCTTTTGTGTTGTTTAAATGGGATGTCAGGTCTTTTATTGTTTGGTTTTCAAAATGAAATGTGGTGAAAACTGTTTAGACTGGAAGAAATCTGATGGATGTTTGAAAAGACGCCAATAAAATGCTGAAAGTGTGTCAACCAGCTGACTCCCCAGCTGTGAACCAGACCGTCAATCCGTCCATTCACCATTAGACGCACCATTGGCTATTTCCTGGAGGGGGGGGGGGGTCATGGGACCTTGGGAGCCAATCCCGGTTGAATGTGGGTGAGAGGCAGCGCGCTCCCTGCATGGGCAGGTTAATAGCCAATCACACGCAGACAGAGCCATACATGAAAACTCCATACAAGTGGCTGCCAGGCAAACATTATTCAACACCTAATGTCAGGACGAGGTCATGTATATCTAATTAGTGCTCATTTACATTTACATGTGTCATTAAGTCAGGTAAGTGAGCCAGCATGCAGAACGCATCCATAATTAACGTAATGACTTGTTTGTCATGGGACATCGGTCAATGTCAGCCCTGGAATGAGTAGTTTGGAAAGTAAATGCACTGTATCAAGTAATTTTTTCAGTTTAATGTTGATGAGAAAATTACAATGTATAATAAAATAAACATGTTTTACAGTTTTGTCTTTATGTGTAAATGTGTGTGAGTGTGTGTGTGTGTGTATGTGTGTAAAAATAACAAGAACGCTCCAGAAGCACTTGTTTGGAGTGGAGCAGTCTGCATGGCAGGAGAGGCATTAGATATAGGAGTTATGATTTATATTTGACATCCATCCTTAAGCACTTTTACAACCCTGCATTTAAATCCCCGAGAACTAGTTTAAAAAATATTTTTCTACTTTCTCTGAATTTTTTATTTTCAGATGAAATGATTTAATCAGATTTCACTGACAGAAGTAAAACAATATGGCCAAACACATCAATCAGATTGATTCAATTATTGTTGGTGCACCATAATAAATGAGATCACATTCTTCCACAGAAAGACCCACCCAAGAACTACTGGAAACAGCATGAAGAAAAGATCTGTTAAGCATTTTCTTATTTTTATGTCTTTGTCAGAAAGGTGGTGAACGAGAAAAAGTGTTTTAAGTGAATAATAAATGAAAGCTTCACCTACAGGCCTGTTGGATTAATCTAATTTTAAGAGATTGAAAACACAGCAGAGATGCAGAGATTTATTTATTGCATGTTGGACTTCACACCCTCGGATGCGGTCGAGCGTTGTCCGGTATTTCCTGTCACACTCGTGACCACACCCACATGTGATGTGGCGTTGCACTGAGCCTGAAAAATGACTGACCAACGCCTTCTGGAGTCTATTCACCAGATAATGGTGATCGATTGTGTAACAGGCCCCAACTAAGACGGGCTGAGGTTATGTCAAGTATTTCCTCTTTAGCAACACAGGAGATCAATATCAGATGCAAATTCAGACATCGCTCGGTAAAATGTCATTAAGGAGAATTCTTTGTCGACTTTGCACAGCTTTCAGTAATCAAGGAGTTATCCGTTACACAAACAACACACACCAATCTGTAGCCCAGCTGGAGTCACAGCAGGCCGAGCTGGAATTCATTCCATGTTTACCAGGGGCAACATTCCCTCCACCGCTGCCAAACGAAGTGATCTGTTACGTTAGCCTGTTGTTGTTTGTTTGTCTGTCTGGTAGCGGGAAGACTTCTCATTAAGCTTTGCATGACATGCTGGGCATTTAAAGAAGAACACAAAGTGTTTTTTGGAGTAGATTCTGATGCAGGAATAATGCTGCTGAGGACTCGGTTGGATTTTGGGGTGCTGAAGGGAACCCCACCAACTAAATGTCCCTATATGAATACTGTATGTATCTTTCTGTACGGGGCTCATTTTAAAGGCACTGCGGCGTGAATGCAAAGTTTTCGAAACACAAAAACAAAACTTTTTCCATTTTCATTGAAAACATTGTTGTGAAAAAGGGGGGTCTTGAAAGATCACCATGAAACTGGAACACCAGGCGTCGTCCCACAGACGGGAGCACTGAATTCACTGGATCAGACAAAGGAGGAGATCCTCAGGGCTTTGTTTCACTTTCTTGATCTTTGCTAGAACCCTGAGGGCAGCCGGTCTTGGTGGAGGTGTGTGTCCCACCTCTGGTTTATGGAGCTGTTTGAACTTCTGTCTCCTCACACACACAGTCTACTCCTGCGTTACTCCTCACATCACACACAGTTCCTCTAGTTTTCCTGTTCTGTTTGTCTCATTGTGTCATTCTTTGGGGGTTATTCTCCAAATTCTATGATAAAAGGACAAACACCCCATAATTCTAACATAGATAAAACAACTATTATTGCAACTACAGTGACCACCTGTCTTTCCCATATGGCTGGTGTCATTTCTAACATATTTATTTCTATTATTTGTCGTAAGACGACAGAAATGTTTGAGGCAAACCTAACGAAAAGCCCAACAATAGACAAAAAAGATTTTAAAACATTTTTATTTTCAGACCCATTTTTCATTAGAATATGAGATTAAAACACTAGTATAAAGTATTTTTGATATGTTTTAGCTTTCCAGATTCATGCATCTTTGGAAAAAAAAATCTTAAACTGAGAGAATAAAGTGTTTAAAGTTGACTTTGAGTCTATGATGCAACATGTTATGTGGGGTTGTTGGAAGGCTTTGCTCAAGTGCTGTCAGTTGTTAGGGCAACCCAGAAACAGAGTGTAAGAGATAACCAAATAAGCTCTGGAACACCTTGACCAGAAAAGAAAAAATAAGAGAAATTAATGGCTGTCTGCAGAGATTATTATAGACACTCCATATTTCCACTATGTGTGTTACTTTATGACTGTTTCAGCCTCTGATCTGCTTCAAAGTCCTCCATGAATCATGTCACTTACGTTCCAGTGAATCCTTACAGCAGCGTGTGAATCATGCGTGTTTGTCTGTGGATCTCTGGTTTCAGTCGCTGATGAACCACCATGAGAACCAGATCTCCTTTTCTTGCCCTTCTCTGTGGGGTTTCTCCACTTTGAATCCCATTAGTTCTCCCCTGGAGCCATTCACCAGGTAACAGACACTCATCCCCACTCCAACAATGAACCCAGGTTCATTAGCGCTAATTGTTTGTGTTGTTTCTCCAAAAGCCTGCCTGCTTTTCTTAACAAGACCAATCACTCACAGCTCCAGACAAAACACACCTGTCCCTGCAAACGCACTTCAAAATCCCGTTTCTGTGTGCCGTCACTCCACTGTAACTTCTGACACCCCCGCTCCCTCCGCTCCCCACACCCCGATAAAACACCATTGTTATCCAGCTGTGTTATCCAGCTCCTGGATGGCAGCTTTTAACATGGAAAAGAGTGGCTGATTATTAGGTGATGAGCAAACCCTGACTGCTGAGAGAGCAACAGTTCACCCAGGGTGGGGGGTGGGGAGGGGGTTACACTCTGAATGCTAATGCAGGCCTGGAGAAAGGGGAAACAGGCCTATTGAAATGCAAGGTCCACATGTTTTCTTAGGGTAATATTAGGGCAACAGCACACACGATGAGAGTGAAAGGTCAATTTGATGTTAGTCAGCAGGAACCGTGAGCTGACTATCAGGAATCTGCTGCTTCTGATTGACCCCTATGAATATGTATTTGAGCACATATTTCACGGTCACACAGAGACGCCTGGGCTTGGGTACATTTTAGAAACTGGAGATCATTTGAATCAAAATAATTTCAGCTGCTTTAGTGTGTATGGGCTTTATAGTCAGTTCAATTTTTTTACCAAGCTAGATGTTGAAATTCCTCTGCCGGGGGAGAAAAGCTTGAGACATGTCATGTCGTTCAAAGCTCATTCACGTCTAATTACCGTGGCACTGGACCATTTTCTTACCTTTTGTTGGCCCATTGAGAGGAGCGCCAGGCCCACGCTCTCCCAAACACAATGATCCAGCATCATCCTCCTGCTCCTCAGCAACCGCTGGCTTCCCCTGCAGCCGCCGCAGCCACACAGAATGAATGGAGCCGCCTGAGGAATGTGGACACAAAGGGAGGAATGTCATTCTGCTGAGTGCTACCCCCAAACTAATGCACGCACACACACACACACACACACACGAACACACACACACACACACACACACACACACACACACACACACACACACACACACACACACACACACACAAACACACACAGAGAAGCACTCCACAAGCCCAGGCATGTTTAAACGCAGGGGGTAAAAAGTCCTGTTATGACTTCTTTTTTAATGAAGGGATTTGTGTAACATGACTGACTGCAACAATTCAAATTCCATACCCCATTTGAGACGACGTCGGGCACAGAATGTTAAACTTTTAGTATTTTACGGTTTATGAAATGAACACAGAAGAGGTTGGAATGTGGTAGGAGAGGGTGATAGTTAACTATTTGTGTCTCAGTGATGTTTTACCCCTGATTAATGAACTTTAACGGCTCTCTGCTGTATTAGAGCGAGTTGAAAGGACAGATGTCAATGGAAGAAAAACATGTTAGGAGATATAACAAAAGGCACCTGAGAGTGGGACAAAAGAAAACAACTTTAAAAACATGAACTTAAAGACAACGTATTTCTGGACACATTCTGATTTGCTTGAAAAATTTCAGATGAAATGATTCCTCATGAAAGTTAATTTGGTGTGTAGTTTTTCCCTCACAACGCGTCCGCCATTATTTGATGTTTATTGGTATTGTGAAAGTTATTGTCATCGTAAAGCAACAGCTTTATATTTTCCCCATCTGTCTGTTTACTGTAGTTGAACAGCAGTCTGCTGTCCGTGACAGGCAGCTGCGTATTAGACACACTCTGTCTCCATGCTGAGAGCTCACAGCCTGACCTGTGTTGGTGTAAACAACAGGCCTGCAATTTTGTCGCCATGGTTACCGTAACACTAAGCAGGGTTTTATCAAACCGCTTTAAATTAAGAAACACTGGTTTAAGAAGACAGAGCTGGAATGCATTAAAATAAAGTCATTTTTTAAAATCAGTGTCAAGCGCCTCAACATATGGAACTACTATTAATTATAGATTAAAAGGCGCTCATGCAGGTCCTTGATAAAGGGGACACTTTTGTTATTTTTTGGTTTATTCTAAATTAGAACAGTTAAAAACACACATCACACTAATTTTTTTCTTTTTTAACTGTGCTGTTATCTCTGCATTGACAGTAAAACAACAGATAAAGGCTCCTGTAAACCAGCGGGTCGAACAGGGGCCCACTATGGGGACATTTATTTATTAATGAGCGCTCTGGACTCCTGTGGAAACATGTAAGTCTATTTGTGAGCTCCAGTCCTGATTTTGTCCACTAGTTTCCTCTGGTGTGTGAGCTGGAGGAGGTTGTGGGTTTGAATCCCTCTCCAGGCTCCACCCCTGGTGTTCTTGTTTTCCAGGTCTTTGTCCCCGGAACTTGCGCTCCCTCCCGGGTGTCCACTAGGGTTTTCTCTTCGCATCTGGATCCCAGTCCGACCAGCAAACAAGTCCTGTGTGTCCTACCGAAAATCACGGCCTGCCCGAGAAGTCTGGAGACAGACAAGCTGGTGCAGAAGCAGGACGACGGAGGACCAGAGGGGTTATTCTCACTTTGAAGCCTTCCTGTCGGGGTTTCAACTTTTTCTAGCCTCTCGCGTTTGGTTTTTTTTTCTTCCCCCCCCGTTCTTCTTCCCCGATTCCTGGTGGGACAGTTAAACCACACAATCCGAGCTTTTAACGTAAACTTAGAGCTTCGGAGCCGATCTGAAGGCGGTTTTTGGGTGTTTTTCCCCCCACACACACACACGTCGGAGCGCGTCTGGCCGTGAATGAAGCGTCTGTCGGGCTGAAGGAAACCTCCATGAGGAAACCCAGCGAGGCAGCCGCTCCGACCCGCTCCTAGCCTGCGCACACCTGAGCGACTATTCACTGCTTTCTTTGCCTTTTTTTTTTATTTTTATTTGTGTGTGTGAACTGTTTTCGAGCCGTAAGATGAAGCTGGGGCCGCTGCTGTGTGTGGGGGGCGCGCTGCTGCTTCTGTCCGTCTGCGGGACTGCGGAGCAAAAGTTGAAGAACTGCAACGAAGTCCGGGCTGCGTACAGCTCCAAGGGCTTCAACGTCAACGACGTGCCCAACAAGGGGGTCAACGGTGAGTCTAGTCTTATATGTTTTTATTTTTAACATGTATTTATATTTTATTTATTTTATTGCCCCCCGACTTTTGGGTTCTGCCCCCCCCCGCCGCCCCCTCCCCCGGTGGGTGCTTGAGAGTCCCGGTGGTCCAAATGCTAATGAGATGTTAGCCGCGTTAGCATAAAGTGCGATTTAAGGTTCATTAAAGTCGCTGTCGGGGTTTTTTTTATTTTATTTATTTTATTAACAGTTCCATTGTTGATTTTTCTGATGTAACAAGCAGTTTTAGCTGACTTTAAAACGTTTTCCAGATGTTTTTTCTTTTCCTTTTTTTTTTTTTTGTTGAGGACAGAAAATCTTCTCGTCTGTAACGGAGTTTAGGAGCCAGAGGCATGAAAAGTAATGCTGTGTTCACGTTACCCCAGTAATTACAGCACAGGCTATCAAAATGATTTGAAATCGTGGTCAGGTTGGATTTTTTTTTTAATTTTGCAAGGAAACTGATTTAATTGACTCGTTGTCATAATAATGACATCATTTATTATGACTAATGACAACCTTGGTAGGGATTTTATTTGAACACGCTACAGTACAGTACTGTGCAGCTTTACTAATGAGTACGATACAAAAATTACCGTCGTCTTGAACGCAGCATGGAACTGTCACTTTTTTAAATGGACTTTTTTTGCGCCCAGCGTGTTCAGTCATACTTAGACTGTGATTCCTCAAGTGTGAAAAGTTATGGGAAAGTAGTTGTGAGAGCTTTCTAGATCAAAATGTGCAGCTGGAAAAACTCCACCGCTCCACATTACATAAATATAGTCCTCCTTTAGGAAATAGTTGTGGGTAATTCATAACAATAAAGAGGTATAATAAACAGACAGGCTCGGCCCCCCACTGAAAGAAGACAGGTCTGTGTTTATTTCCAGGCTTCCTCAGTGGAGACCCTCAGCTGTGGAGTGCAGGCGTCCAGCACTGGTTTAGTAAACACTCCGTACATTGTGAACAAGTCTAAAGGATGTTTTTCCTTACTGGAAAATCAAGTATGAGTCTGTGGTTTTAACTTTGTCTGTGTTGGCACATGTCTGTGCCTCTGCAGGGCAGGATGTAATGCACCGGTGAAAACTACTTGCCAATAACTGGCTGCTGCTGTTCACAGTTGGGCAAAGGTGAAAAGGCAAATCAATTTAAGTAATCATGATTTAAACCCGAGTGTGGGGGGGTTTACAGTGATGCTTGATGGGAAAGGGGAAGTGGGCTGCAAACTTTAAGTCCCTCCTTTCTCTCATTCCCTTTTCATTTTATGATGGCTAGAATGAATATGCATGCTCATACATTGAAATTCCACATTTCACTTGCCCCCCGTTTTATTTTGCAGCAGCTTCAGTACAACATTCTCATTTATAGTTGTAGAAGTAGGTCATTGAGGCACGGCCGTGGTCGTGTTGGGTTCATGTTGTCCTCCCGTTCTGAGTCTTTCTCTAATGTGAATTTAGTGATCTTTATAATTGGCTTCTCCCTCTTTTCCCCCTGCATATTTTTTTTTAAACTGGTAAATGTTGTGAGCTCTTCACCTGTCAAAAATGTACTTCTAACTTCACTGCGTTTTCTTTGCATTGTCAGAGGATGTTCAGATTTTTTTCCTCTATTGAGGCCGCGGCTCATTTGAATTTGAGATGGAAGAAACTGTCTCTGTGACTCAAACGAGTCTATAGGTCCTTTTGTTTTGTGTCTGTATGTCTTTGTGATGCTAAATGTCATGGAGAGTACCCCAACATGTCTGCATTGGCTGCATTTAATTGTCTTGCATCTCTGGTTTGAAAGCAGGATCTGAGTGAAGGCAGGTTTATTGTGCAGGTTTGTGTGCTACACACACGTGCCTTTCCTTACAATAGATTCCTGGTGTATGTCTGGGCCTGAGGCAGGGTCCACCTCAACCAGCAGCTCTTTGTCATTGAAAGAGGCTGAGATAATTGATCCATACAAAACAACAAGGTCTACTGTCATTAAAGAGAGCTGGGGGTCTGCAGAAAGCGAAATGCAGCTCTAGAAGCCACGCCAGAAGGTTTTCACATAGAAATGCCTCCAGATGTGCAGACTGACTGAATTTGAGTCATGTTTGTCAGGGTTTCACTTGTAGTCGGTCAAATTCCAAGCGTTAGCTCCTTTAAATGTAAGACAGTCTGTTAAAATTTAACTGAATGGGACTTTTCTATTTCCAGCACACTCGCATCATAATCTTAGCTCGAGCAGATAATTATCCAAACAGCAGTTCACTAGAAAAGGATCTCCTCCTCGCATCTTCTCGCGTGAAACTGACTGCAAACTTGCAATAAGATTTAATTCCACAGATTTGAGTTGTAGAAAAGCAATACCTTGAAAATTATTGAGTGTTTTTTCCTCTTTAAGTCATTTTTGAAGCGTTTCTCTTGTGCAATATGAGCCTGATGGGAGTCACAACAGTCAAAACACCTGTTTTAGAACTACATTCTTAATTGCCAAATGGGGTTTAAAAATATAACTGACAGGCTCAGCTGAAGCCGGTTTCCAGATCGAATGAGAAAAGCATTATTGAAGAGCTGTAACGGAAACCCTGCTTGTTTCTGCCTCGTCTGAATGAAGTGATGGTGAAGGACGGCAGGCTCTGCTGCCGGATTCCTTTCTGATCTCTTTTACTCGTCTTTTTACCGCTCATGTGGAAGTAGTTCAAAATCCCTGAGTTCCCCCCGTCTGTCGGATGAGGGATTGTTTGGATGTGGTTGAAATTCCCCCGCTGTAAGGCGGAAATGCGTGATGCTTCCAGTATTGATGATGACAGATAATCATATAGTAATTAAATGGTTGGGTTTTCTCTCAGAATTGTTCATCTACTCATGGAAGACAGTGTTTTACTTCTATTTACAGTCATATTTGACGCTGTGGTGAAAGTTAAAGATACCTCCTGCACAGTTGCAGTCACCGCCGACCAGAGCGGCGTCTGGCGTGTCGTCGGCTTGACGCTGTTCTCTCCTTCCAGCCAAATGTGTTTAGTTTGACTCTGGTGGTCTGGGCTGATGTCATGCTTCAGGTATGAGACAATGGCAGAGATCAAAAAGAAAAGAGGGTCCGTTTCCCTCCCTTCAGCTCCAGGAACATCTCCTGCTCATAATCAGTTCAGTGCATTATGAGTGAAACTCTAAGCGTGCATGACCTCAGCGCAATGGCCTCTCGCTCAGCTCCAGACGCTGTGAGGGCCCCCCCCCCATTCCACTCCCCCCCCCACTGGTGGCTGCCTTCCCTGCATCATTACGGTTTGGGAAATAACAGGTTGTGTTATTGCTGTGACATTCAGCAGATAAGATAAGAACGGAGAAGCAGAGCACATGCAGTCTGCAGGAACTTTATAGCCCAAAGACCAATATTTGAGAGGCTCTGCTCTGCAGAACTGTGGCCTGGTGTTTTAACACCTTTAATAATTAACCCACCAGCTACCAGCCGAGTGTCTGTCTTGCCTCTCAAGGTCAATCCCATAAAACTTAGGCAGCCCTTTTTTGTTTTATGTGAAACACTTTGTAGCTTATCATTCAGGGCCTGATGTTTTATTCCCACTCATTTCATAACAGTCACAGCCAGTTGTTCCAGTGCCAAGAAGACAGTTCTCATAAACGGACCAGATGCAGCTTGTAGGACTCCTAGGTTGTTATTTGTGTGATTATTTGCTTTTCAAACCCTGTTTCCTTCTTTTCCTGTAGTCTAGAAGGTCAGGAGTCCAAAGGCGAACGCTAACATGCAGATAAAAGTCATTTGCATTGTAGGTGATACTGAATCACACCAGCAGCGTGTTTTAGAGGGATGTAGCCTCACAAACACAATGACTTAAGATGTTGCTCATAGATATTTGAATGTGGTCACATGCATCCAAGATGTTGAGATCGATGGCGGCGAGTCGGTCTTGTTATGTAAGAATTCTTGAAGTCATGGGTTTCATAAAAGAGCAAAAGACACAAGATATTTCTAAATAAGTTTTTTCTTTTATTTATGTTCTCTTTTTTTGGACTTGGAATCGTGTTATCAAACAGTTATGCTTTGTGTCTTACTGTTCACTTTGGATTCACCGTAGATCCAGTTAACTGGTTATTGTTTAATCATCATTTTCCCGTAGGTTATGAAACTCAGTTAAAGCATCAGCAGTTAGTTTATTCTTAAATGCAGAGAGTAATGGTACTGAAAAAAAGATTTTCCTGATTCATTTACTTTAATCCCCCACCCCATTTGTGTGTGCTGAGGGATATATATCGACATCATAAAATATCCATGGGCGTAAGGCTGGGACAGTGGACCTGATATAACCTGTTTCTGCTGATGGATTCTGCTGCGTGTTGGAGGCCTGGATGGGTGCATACTGGGCTCTCTGGTTGCCTACATTCATTCTGAGCTCCTAGTGAACTCTGGAAAGTCAAGCCTCTCTCTGGCAGGTGAAAATGTGGTCACTGAAGCAATCGAGGCGTTCTAGCAGCGGTAAGGAGCGAGCTTCCAGCAGAGCAGCCGCTAATTCAAATTAACGTCACCATAACAAACCACATCTCCATGATTAATGAGTAAATGCGTTCTCACTGATACAGATATAAATTTTCTCAGCTACACGTGACATTGCCTTCACTCTTGGCATCAAAACTACACCCAGAATTATTTTTGTAGGCTTAATTAAATCCCTGAGATCATTGCTGTGGTATTAAACGTGTGAATTGGTGGTAAAAGGATGAGTCCAGCTTTACCTACGACCCAAAACACCATTCCAAGCTCAAACCGGGACTTTGAAATCTGGACTTATCTGAACCCTGACATTTAATAAAGTGTTTTTCCTAGCAGATAACATTGAGTCCCAAGAGGAATAAGTTGGACAAACATTAACCTCAATGTGTTATTTGAATAGATTTCTGAATATTTATGTGGGAAGAGACGAACCAAGCGCTCCGTGTCAAAGCCTAGCATGAGCAGTAATCTCTGATAACATTCTTCAGCGATGGGATTGGCTTTTACTGCCTCTTAGTGCGAAAGCCATTCAACAGCATACTTTCTCTTGCTTTGTCTACCTTTCTGTGTTGAAAATTGAATTAAAGTTTTCACATGTTTTGTTGCCAATCTTCTAAGTAGCGTATAAAATTTGAAAGCGTTCCCATCTCTAACGTCGCTGCTGACCTCTAGCTTTGTTTTAGCTGTGTCAGGTTACATTAGGATAAAGGAGTGGGGCCCATGGGGAATGATTCCAGTGATATTTCAATTTAAAGGGCAGTATGTTTGTTATGACTGCTCCTGAACCCAACAGTACCAAATCAAGTTTTCCAGGAAGCCGGTTTTGATGGTGCTCTTGACGTTGGCGCGCATCACGAACTTACGTATCGTGAAGCTGAGTTTTCGGCTGGTGGAACGTGTAGCACCCAGATCTGAGCAGAGGAGGAAGGGAAGGCAGCTGCGCTCATCTCCAGGTCTTATCAGCTATTTGTGATCACGGCATGGTGCCTCAGATCCAACATAGTCCTGGTGTCTCGCTCCGGTCCACCTGTCAGCATTGCGTTATTGTTCCTAAACACAAATACAGGATATTCCGCACTATAAGGCACATCTAAAAGTCTTTAATTTTCTCAAAAACCGACAGTGAGCCTTAGAATCCAGTGCACCTTACATATGAAAATTTTTTTTAGAATAGGCCATTCATTGAAGGTGCGCCTTATAATTGGGTGCGCCTTATAGTCTGGTGCCCTTCATACACAGAAATTTTTGGGATAGGCCATTCATTGAAGGTGCGCCTTATAGTGCAGAAGATACTGTAATCATTTATGTTCGTGTGATTTAGGGATCCTGCTTGAATCCGATAGGCTTCATTAAACGATGTTCTGATTTTGTGTGTAGTTTGGTGCAGCCTTTGTCGTTCACACACAGAGCTGTGGAATGTTAAGTTCCTCTCATGCGTGTTTAGTATGCTTCCATCGTCGCGTCAACAGCGTCCGTAACGGCATCCTTGCATCCTTTGCTTTGCTCCCCCCCAAATGGCCAAGTGAGCGACAGATCAGTGGGGGGTGGATGCTGTGTGTGGGAACAATTGAGTACCCCCCCTTTTAAGCTGACCTGCCCCCTCCCCACCCTCCTCCTTGCCACATTCCACACCGGACCACCAAGACCCACACTTTGGAAGCCCCGGAGCTGGGAACACACGGCAACAAAGAGCCAGTGGAGGGGCTGACGGAGAAAGAGAGGTGGGTTTGACTGACAGGAAGGAGTTTTGTACCAGTGAGAGCAGGAGTCCAGCCAGGAGCTGGGTGACTGGGTGTCAGACACAGGCTTTGGGAATTTAGGGAGGGAACTGGAGGCATGAACGCTTGTGAGTCATCGTCACGCCGTCCTGTAGGCGTGTACGTACAGCCCCTGGAGCACACGCGTCCGTCTAACCCAACATGACTTCCAGCGCAGCTTGAAGCTGAGGGGCCTCAGACAGCTCTGCCAGGAGTTAAACCTGGCTGTACGGCTGGATCGGATCTGTGTGTGTGTGTGTGTGTGGGGGGGGGGGGGTCGGATACAAACTGAGAAATCACCATCCAACTCTGTGGTTTCTCTGCTTTGAGTTGAAAGCAGCGCCGCCATGAAAGTCCTTGTTAACACGTCCTGTTAAAGTCTCTTCCTTTCCCTGCTATGTCCCAGCTGACATATTGGTTCACCCCCCCCCCATCGCTCTTTAGCAGCTCCTCTGAGGGGGTTGGTTTTATTCTTAAACTTCTTGCTCAAGCCCTTGGTGATTTAATCTCATTTTCACCATCGTTCCTGATTTTTCTTTCTTTTTATTCTGTTTTACTTCCTCATCTTCCTCTTCGTCTTTCTCTTCCTCTCTTGCCAATCTAGATAATATCTCTTGTTAACACACGTCTTGTTGCTTTTAAACATCACTGACAAAAACCTTTTCCCTCTGCTGTCAAAGACGTGAGCCTGAAAGCAATCAAGTCTAAATCGGAATAATTAAACCGAGTCTTAGACTTGCTTTATTGATCCCTGGCTGGGAAATGAACTAAACATGGTTACTAAGCCTGGACTCGAATCAACACCACTTATTTAAACAGCAATTATACAACTTGAGGAATTCATCCTGAATCACAAAATAATTGTTTCTGTGTGTCGTTAAATATTTGAGACATTCCTTTAGCTTTACCCGCAGTGACTCCCAGGCTGGAGCTAACCGTCTAGTTCTTTTGTGCAGTTGTTGCGTGATGGTGTCATTTTATTTACGCTCCTTTGATATCCGAGCCTCCGTGCGTCTCCTTTGTGTCGATGGCCTCGCCGGTGGTGTTGCTCTGCCAGCTGTGAGGAGCGTGGCCAAGGGTCCGCAAAACTGCAGGGGTGGAGTGTGAACTCTACACACACACAAACACACACACACACACACACACACACACACACACACACACACACACTGAAGTCATGTCTGTGTGTCTCTGACAGTAGGGAAGTGTGGTCGTGATGTAGGTGTCAGCCAACCACAGGCATCGATTTCCTTGCGACTCTTTGATGGGCTTGATGGTCCTTCTTGATGGTCATGATGATCATTATGATTTGTGTTGTTGGCTTCATTGTGGTTGTGGACCGCGGTGAGGGAGTGAAGCCAGGACCTTGCCTGGGTGTTTGGGCTGGAACCCCAGCGCTGGGCGGGGGCCAGCGGAGCTGTAATCCCTGCTAATTACTCCCCAGGCCTGCATCAAGACTCCCACAGATGAGCCAGTCACTCACACTTAGCTCACTTTTCCAGACTGCAGTTAGCTTAATAAGTTTCCTAATATTTACCTAATCCCTCTGTGTGCTGCTCGCTCTTGGAATCGTTTTCAAATATATTATATTGTTTAAGGTAAAAACCGATGTTATTTCTTTGCGCTCCAACAATCCTGTGTTCCGTCAAACCAGAGATGGACAGGCAGATCTTTGGCCGCCTCACACCGACTGACGACTGACGGCGCGTTAAAACCGAGCCGACAAAACTCAAATTGAAAAGATGGTGATAACAATGGCAGGCGTCCTGCTGGCCGGGGGCCAGTAAATGAGGGAGGGGGGGGGAGAAGCCGCACAGTTGAAAGAAGCGAATTGTGTTAAATGATGGTTTGAAAGCTGCAGATCATTCGGTCAGTGTGTTCTGAAGTTTTTGCCTGGTATAAAATCCAGCAGTCATGTGGGAATGTGAGTTGGCCCGCCAGGGGTTGAAATACTGCACATTGCAGGGATGGCTTGTAGCTTTGATTCAGTGGCACTATTGTTGCATCAGAAATGGATGGAGCCGTCTGTGAAACCGTTGTACCGTTAACTGGAGGCCTTCCAGCCGTGTGACGGTCGCTCACGAGTGCTTCACTTCCCACCGCCGCTCCCGGTGTCCAGTTTCCTCAAGCCCAACAGGTATATCACAATCTTTGTTGGCCTTTTGTAGCATTGGGCTTCCAGAAACCTGATCTTGTACCTGACCTCATTCTGCCTCGGGGTGAGGGGGGGTTAGTCAGGCCTCGTCCTGCTGCTTCAACATCTGGTGGACTTCAGCTGCTTTTGGATGTCTGTTCTAAACATTGTCAGTGAGCTCCCTGTCCTCAGGAAGGGTTTGTTGGCTTTTATCGGAAATAATAAAACATATTGTGTTGTGTGTTAATTCCCGTAAAAAGCTGTCTCTTGTTGGATTATTTTTTTGCCTGTTTTCTGTGTGTGCACTGAGGGGAGAGGGATATGACTAGTGATGTGACGAGCAGTCGAGGGCGTGCGTGTTTGTGATGCGCATCATAAAGAGGACATGTTTGTAAGACCGACAGTCGTCCATCTCTCTGACAGAACACGTGTTTGCACAGGGTCCCCTCCAAAGCACCAGGCTTAAAGTAAAGAGCGTTTTCTTCTTCTCCTCTAAAGCCTGTTTTCATTTGTGTGCCGTGAGTCAGTGGAAAGACTGAGGGCTGGTGCAGAGGGACACGTCAGGAAGACCTTTTGTGCCTCCGTTTTTTCCCCTCCTCTGCTCTCGCCTTGTGATAATCACGCTGTGCTGTAACATGTCCTTTCCATTTATCTGCACAACCTATGCCTGTGTCTGCAAATCTTAAACACAACACAGTGGCGCACACAGCGTCACGGCGGAATCTGTAGTAAAAGCAGCAGATCAAACGCTCATCAAAAGGTTCATAACCTGAAAGAATGACGGCGGAAGGGTGAGAGATTAGAGCAGTCGTTAATGTGAGTCACTGCCTCGAAGCCCCTCTAATACACAGAGAAAACATTCCTGGCTGTGTAATGGCAGGAAGGAACATTTCTTCATTTCTTTTCTTCCCATAGCGCGCTAGTCGACTTGCCTACCTTAATGGCGACACGCGCACGGCGTTGATTGTGCGGATGCAGTCGGGCCAAACACCAGCGGTTGCTGTATTTACCAGAAGAACGTCTAACAAGTTGCAGAAGGTTTGTGGGCAGAATGCTGTGGGTATGAAAGTCCAAACTCTCCAAACAAACCACTTGTGTTTGAAGTTTGAATTCCTCAAAATTATGTTAACATGAATTGTGGCTTCCAGATTTCTCATAGTAAAGATGCAACGTATCCGAAGAGCGACCTTTTGTTTTCTTTGACACCATCTTCCGTTTTTCCGACCTTTCCTTATCTACTTGCGTCACAGCACTGTTTATTTCTCGATTTAAGTGTTTGTTTGTAGTTTGCGGTCCAATAAAACATCCTCATTGAGTTAGTTTGCTTTACACAGAGTGGCATGTTTGGTTTGATTAATACAGATAAAGCAGATTGAATAGGATTGACTTTAAGATCAACTTTAAGATTCAAGGACATATTGGCAGTGCTCAGGAAGCGAACTAACACCTCTCCAGCCACCAGTTCACACCCCAGACTTTGGTCAATGTTGGACTAGAACTGACCACCCTTCTTGGCACTCGAGCCACGTCCCTGTGGGCAAGCTTCTGCTGCCCCAACTTGTCCAGTGACCCGACTTGTCAGGGGAGATAACCCTTAAGGCCTTGTAACCTTTCCCACTTCACCCTCTTTGCTCTTGTTCTCCTCGTCTCATGTCCTGAAGCTCATTAATTTGGGTATGTTGTCACAACATATTCTCTTCAATCAATCATTATCATTAAATTATTTCGTCCTTGTCCAGTTCTGACCAGTCAACACCCCCCAGTTTTATAAAAAGTAGTACAGGACGTATCTGTAATCCTGAACCCTTCTTTATCTGCGGGTCCTCCAGTTTCCTTTCGACCACAAAGAGTTTTCATTAAACTGTGCAGCGGGTGAACTTTTGACAACAGCTCCAGTGGTTGGAGTTTGTTTGCGACCTGTTGGATGTGATCGGGGGCTGAGTCCCCGACAGAGCGCTGACCTGGGAAGCGGTGCAGGCAGGGAGCTTTTGTGTGGGGACACAAAGCTGGAGATGCAGGGCCAGGACGGGAGAGGGAAACAGACAGCAAGAGGCCAGTGCAATGTTGTGGAATCTCCCCAGGGGCTTCTGGGTAAATGTTCATGGATGACAGCATTTTGGAATGTTCACAAATGGAGAGTTTTAATTGGCCAGAGGCCCCGACTGGTTTAGCAATCAGAAATGGACTCTGGTGTCAGAGGGCCAAGATTTATGAATCCCACTGTGAGCCTTTGAGAAAAATAATTCAGTTGTTAAAAATGTGAAATATTTAGCACGGATAAACATTTTAACGTCACACTTTGTCACTCCTGTGGAGAAACGTCGGAGTTTAGAATGTTTTAGTGTGTGTCAGTGACGAACCGCTCGGAGGCTGTAATAACCGGTGCCGTGCGTCACGCCATGCAGCTGCAGACATGCCCTTCTCTCTCTTTGCAGACAAACCATGTGACAAGCAAATTTTTTGGCATTTTGCTGTTTTGACAGCTGGGTTATGCTGAAGATTTGGATTCTTGATTTATTTAAGGAAATTTCATCGTCACAGACATTATCCTTTGGCTGGATGGAAATATTCTCAGCTCCATCAAAACTTCCTGCCCTGTAAACGGATGAAGAGTGTTGATTAAACCCCAACACTAATAGTAGATCCCATGATTCATGTACAGTATGCTACTGCTATTATAATTCTCTCTGATTTATATTGATTACTGACTACAAACTGATATTTCAAAGCTCCAGTGTACTTTTTTTTTTTAACTGACAAACATTCATTTTCAGAAACAACAACCACAACATCTTCTAGTTGTTGTTTCCAAATGATCCCGTAAAAGTTTTTACTACTTCACTTTAAATATTTTCAGCCGTTGATCACTTTCAGTCCGACCCTTTACAAGCTGTGTGCAGGGGATGGGGAGAGTTCTGTAATTTCTGAGTCATGGGTCAGCTGCAGCTTCATGCTGAAGAAATGCGTCTCCCTCCTCCTCCTATCGAGGGGTTGCAGGTTGGACTGTCATGAATTTTTTGCAGATGTCCAGGTGGAAGTCTGGTTTACCTGAATGAGAGAGACACCTCAGACATATTGAAAAGTCATTTTAATTACTCTCATTTTCTTGAGGTGTGGAGCTGTCTGGAGATGCTGAGCTGCAGTCCAGACAAACAGGTTTGGCATCGCTGTCTGTGCCGTTAAAAGGCTCCAGACACATTCAGACATCTCCCGCCAGCATAATTCAGGCGCTGTCTGATCTTCTTAATGAACTGAGAGCTGAAAAGCATTATTGGTTTGGCCAAATCTGATATGAACGTGCCATTCCTTTATTTTTGTAAGAGTCTGAAGTGGTGAAACAGGGTCCTGTCCTCAGTATCTAAATACTGTATGTCCGGGTGAGTCTCTGGTTTCTGCTTACAGCCTGATGCTGTTGAACATTTTCTGCCTTTACTGTGATCCTTTACATGATGTATCTATTCATTTATAAAATATAGACGGTAGATTTTATCTGTATAATCATCAGATTTGGATAGTTTTTACTTCCTTAATCCAGTTTGGAAATATGAAGCTAAATTCTAGCCCTAATCTCAAGCTTTCCCGCTTTGTGTTCTGTCATTCCTCCTCTCTCTCTGCACTGATGGTAAAGCTTCAGTAACGTTCCGATTGTCTTGGGCGTCACCGGTTTAACTCCTGAAAAACATCTTGGAAAGTTTGGACGGGGTTCTCGAACAGGACGTGCTTTCCCCCATCCTTCAGCCGCCACTGGCAGGATGCCCTTGAGCAAGAGTCTGCGGTTGCACTTAACGGCAGCCTGATGTGAATGTATGTTTGTAACCTTCCCTCGTCCGGTGTGTAAATAAGACTAAAGCTCTCAGTCAGCTCAACTGGTTAAAGGATTTCTTGTAACACGTGGAGGTTGCAGCGGTACGCCTCCAGAGCACTCGTCCCGACTCAACGGGGAAAACTTTGTGGTTTAAATCGCGTCGCTGTTGATGATCCGCCCTGCGTCGTTGGACTTTCTCACGTTTTGTTCACACAGCGTTGGTCTGAGCTGGTGGGAGACTCCCTGCAATACGGAGCCACGACAAGATTTATTCCATCAGCTATGATAAATGTGGGTTTAATTTCAAAATGACATATCCCCCCCAGTTTTTTTTTTTTTTACCAAATGATGTCTCTCTGAAGTCGTTACTGAAAGCCGATGAAAGCAAAGCAGTTTGAAAGTTTAGCTTTCATTTGCTTAATTCTTAAGGGCCAAATTATCAAAGCTGTCGAACACATTGAGCTGCAGACTAAGGAGATAATTAAACGGCATTTTTTAAAATTCATTTTTAAAATCCAGAGCTGTAGATATTTCCCAGATGAAGCCTACAGTAGAAACAAAGAGGGTTGGTTTGACAACATGCTGTAACAGGAAAGAACGCAAAACGGAGATGAATTAGAAAGCAGTCGCTATCAGTGTGGAAATGAAATATGTAGCCGTGTTAAATCGGTTCAGTTGTGATTTTTTCATTGGTCTTGGTCTGATTGAAATAAATTGTTACGTCTAGAGTTTTTGTCTCATGAGACCTAATTATCATGAGTAAAAATTCACCCCATAAAGAACGACATAATGGACTCATCAAATGGCGGCGGCGGGTTCATGGTGCATGGAAGGATGAGGCAAACGGGATAATTGCACCCCAGACAGAGATGAGGAGCAGGAGGAGAAATCTATGGCTGCAGGGTCTAAAAATGTCTCCAGTCTGGGGGCTTTCTGATCCGTGTGTTACAGCAAGTGACCTGTGTGCAGTCAAAAACAGACATTTACAGTCCGAGATGCTTCTATCCACACTGAGGATAATAGTATCTAGTTTCGCAATGACTTGCATTGTGTTTTGGAGTGAAATTGTCCTGCTGGTCTCTAATTACCCACGTTCCACAGGGATTTAAATAGTATGTACAGAGGCTGGTGGTGTGCAGTTCATCATTTCATTATTTACAAAGCTGATGTCGGTGTGACGGCTTTGGGTTTGGCTTTCAGACCACCAGTGACAGCCAATGGTGAACAGTCTGTGTAGAGGCTCACGGCCTTCTCCCAGCATCCTTTGCAGCTTCAGTTGATCTCGACGGTCACTGAACTAATCCTGGGAGCGGGGGTTTATGACTTCAGATTGAAGCATACAGGTCTTCTCTATTTATATGTTCTGCATGGGTCTGCGACTTTTACGGCCCTTAATTGCTTGTATACGTGGAGGGGGTGTTGTGGTGTTATTATTGGAGTGATTGGGGTTTGGGGGGGTGAGTTACTGTGTGTGGTGGATGTGCTGGCTGGTGGAAGGAGGAGGGGGGGGGTCAGAGGACAGGACCTCTCTCAGAGGAGTGGCTGTTAACCCCTGACCTCACTGGTTAAGCCTGCAGGGTGGTGGCGGTCGAGGCGGAGATGGGGGGTTCCGTCTGGTTCAGGGCCACATGATGGCGGGCAGAAGGGGCGGTGAAGTGTCTAATCTGGTTTTTGTCTATGAGGCGTTTCGGCCTCCCCCACCATCCTTCCTCTGAGAACAGAGTTGGAGAGGAAGGACAATGTCAAAGGGAAGTGACTTATTTTATGAGCCCTTTAAAGGGGGTGTTGCCCCCCACCACCACCACAAAGGAACAACCCAGAGGCTGCAGGGAGCTGATGAACGCCACGACACACACTCACATGTGTGTTTACAAGATGCTGCTCCTTGTTGTTCCCACCACAAACGGCCGTTCTCCTTTTGTGTGTTTTCACTCTTAGTGCATCTTAAAGGAGGAGAGGCCACTTCACTGACCTCTGTAAAATAGAGCACTCCTCACAGAAAGGGCCTCATTTACACAGAGAACCCACAATACCGACACAACATCACAACCACTTTGCTTTTTTGTCACATCAAACTAAATAATACCATCGTAATGACGTCGCAGCATGCAGTCCACTCATTCTGTTGAGGAACGAGGCGTAAGAGATTCACTACAATAAGAGCTGCAATAATAAAGAAGTAGACTCGGGATATTAGAAGGAAATAACTTGGTACTGGTGAAACTGTTCACACAGCGAGATAGTTTAACTAGAAGAATAATAAGAAATCAAGCCTCCTAGAAATAAGGTTAGATTTTAAAAAATGTGTTTGAAATAGGAGTAAACGCAGAACAATTTGCACCGTCGGATCTCGCTGCTCTTGTTCCCTGTTCGCTCTCTTGTGTTCCACCGGTGCCGTTTTCCTCCCAGCGGTTTGAGGAATTGGCTGCCAGAATGTTTTCACAAAGTGTGCATTAGCTAAGAATCTTCGCTTTTCACAGACTTAATCCTTTGAGCTAACAGTGTAACATTTGTACAGACATTCCTGTGAAATATTGACCATCTCACTTTTATTTGTGTACTTTGGTAACTAGGGCTATTTTCCAAGTGTATATAGCCTTTTGATTGTGCGCCTGTGCCGTGGGGGGGCAGGGGGGCCCTGACGGAGGAGAGACTGGATAGCTGTTTCACCTACAGGCTAGGTGTGTGTAAGTGTGTGTGCGTGTGTGTGTGCGTGTTGGTCCCGGTACCTCCAATCACGCTGGTACAAAGAGACGTGTGTTGAGCAGCGATGTGATGTGCGTATATGTTTAGGTAGGGGCTGCCAACCGTGTGTGTGTGTGTGTGTGTGTGTGTCGGAGGGGTCCTGTGGAAGGGCTGAGGGCTGCAGGAAGAGGGATGAGTTTTGGGGGAGGACTAAGGAGCAACTTGAGGCTTATTTGGACTTGGACCCAGACGGTGGGGTCCAGTTTATGGCGCCAGGGTGCATCCCTCCCTCTGCTGCCTTGTTTACACGATTGTATTGCTATCAGCCTCTTATGACCCAGCAGTTCAATTTTTTTATTATTATTTTGTTTTTCCGACATGCAGCTTCTCTCGTCTTGTAAACCTGAGATTTGCAGTCGGATCACTAACCAGTAGAACCCTTAACGTGTTTCTCATGGGTGTTTCTACTTCATGCTCTAAAGCAGTGGTCCCCAAACTATGACTTGTTTTCTGTTAAGATCCCAGAAAGGGTTATTAATATTTGGTTATGTGTGGCTTTCTGGAAGACAATAAATGTTCCTCACAGTTTTTCTGTTACAAACTGACACCGGCCCCCCCATCAGAGAAGAGAAACGTTATGTGGCCCTTACAGGAAAAAGTTTGGAGACCCCTAGTCCAAAGGAATGAAAACAGCCTCAGCGCTGTCAAAGCAAATCCACACAGTGACCAATTAAACACGGAGACCAGCGGTGAACATTTAACCAGAGGAACCTGAAACCCAAACACCGAAGCGAGACCTTCAAACTAATAAGTAAAAGAATAAAAATAGAAGGAGAACAGAGGAGAAAAGACAACAGTCTTTCTATATTTTGAACGATGACATGTTTACCTGACCCCAGCTAGCGTCTGCTAAGCCCTGTTTGGTTTTCCTGTGACCTTTAAAAGAAATCCTGACACTCTGAGTGGTTTCATATCGGATATATGCGTGATACATCTGCTCTGTCTCTATCAGTTTAATCAGTCTGTGACATTTCATGAGTCTTCTAATAAATCCCAGAGAACTTTCCTGGTAATATTCAGAAATCCTCTCTGCAGTCTGCGTCCACCTGGTGGCACACGGGCCTGCAGCCACGGAGTGTGAGCCGGTGGGGAAAACTAAACACACCGCTGGTTCCTGGATGTTCCTGATGGAGTGAAAGGACCTCTGTGTTCTCCCAGTTTCCAACAGCCACCTTTAAACAAAACATTATTGCAGCTGCAATATTGCATTCGTCCTCCGCTCACCCTCTCTCTGACTGAATGTTCTGTCAAAGTTGACAGTTGCAGTTTTATTAAAAGCAGTACTTTGGTTTTGAATAATGGTTTAGATTAGAAAACTGAGGGTGGGATATGGGTAACGCTTGTGGCTCGGCCCGAAGCCACACTCACAGCCATGTTGGAAAACTTTGCAGTTAAAAGGTCGTCCGTCTACGCAAAGACATTCAGAACGTTTCTTCAACTGCAACCGATGTTCCAGCTCAGAAAAACAAAAAGTCTCCACTTTGGCTCGTAGATTCAGCAGCACTGCTGTGTTTCCATCGAGGGGCTTTCTGCTGTCTCCATAGTGATGGTTGACGCTGTTCATCTAAAAGAGGGAGTCAACGACCTACCTGTTCCTAAGACGGTGCTGCAAAGATGTGTTTTTGGAAACGTGAATCTTTTGTGTCTGCACCTGGTTGGTGTTTTAAGAGTTTTCCTCCGCCTTGGTGTGTCTGATTCAGTGACCACTGATGCAGATGATGAATTTTTTTTACAGGTAAAGCATAAAATTGAGTAACATCTCCCCTTGAGCCCACGGAGGCATTTTGACGTGTGGCGTGTGACTCAACTCGGTGTGACTCACGATGCCAGGTTGTTCATCACACATTGCTAAACGGTGTGTGTGTGTGTGTGTGTCCTTGTCTATTGCAGGAGCGCCATTGAAAGTGTGTCCTCAGGGTTTCTCCTGCTGCACGGTGGAGATGGAGGAGAAGCTGAGTCAGCAAAGCCACACGGAGATCAAAGCTCCCGTCTCCATGCTCAGCACCAACCTACAGACCGCCTTCAGACAGAGGCACGACCACTTTGACAGTAAGCAAACACACACACACACACACACACACACACACACACACACACACACACACAACAGCAGCACTTTGCATGTGTTGCCTGGTCTTTGACGGACACTCTCACCTGCCAGCTCACTGCCCGGAGCGGAGACAGTCAGTCTGCGTCTGTTGGCCCATCCACCTGTCTCTCAGCGTCTCAGCTTCATCATCACCCCCCCCCACCCCTCCAGGGCTCACACCCCCCCCCCCCCCACTACTCCTCTCTCTTTAGAGAGATGTGCACACTTCCAGACGGGACCACACACATCTTCAGATTCAGTGGTGTCTGTACTTCCTGTTCCTCTCTCTCTGTGTGTGTGTGTGTGTGTGTGTGTGTGTGTGTGTGTGTGTGTGTGTGTGTGTGTGTGTGTGTGTGTGTGTGTGTGAGTGTGAGCGGAGCTGAAATATTGGTGTCAGGTTTCTGCAGAGGCTCATGGGAACACGCAGCAGTGCTGAGTCACCAAGGAAGTGGGGCGGCTTTGAATACCTCCTGCTACCCGACTGCGCCGCTGCTGCAGCTCTCCTGGACCGAAGCCTGATTAGAAAGCCCTGGGGTGGGGGTGGGGGGGCGATGAAGATGAGCAGACCGACGGGAACTGAGAGTTGATTTTATTAACGTTTCCAAAGTGTTCCGGTTGTCCCGTGAAGCGATGATGTGTGTGGTTTGATATGTGCACATCCGTGTGGCGGCGCTTCAGCGGGTCACAGACTTCCAGATCCTCGGTGTGTGTGTGTGTGTGTGTGTGGGGTTGTGTGTGTGTGTGTGTGTGTGGGGTTGTGTGTGTGTGTGTGTGTGTGTGTGGGGTTGTGTGTGTGTGTGTGTGTGGTTGTGTGTGTGTGTGAAAGCGAGTGAGGGACGGCGGTAATGCAGAGCATGTGTCTTGCAGCCAGATGTGAACAGGAATGTGACTTGTTGGAATGCAGCGGCCGCTCCAGCCGTCCCACCCCTCTCTCCTTCCCTCTCCTCTTTGTCCCCGTCTCACGCTTCGTCTCCACAAAACATCCCGTCTTTGCCTCCTTTTCTCTTCCCATCTCTCAATTTCTCGCCGTCTCTCATTTACCTGTCGATTATTTTCACTTTTAATCATTTGCTCTATAAAATCGCGGCAAATCGTGAGAAGTTCCTTGAGTTTCTCTCAAATGTTTTTGTTTAATATATTAATAATATCTATATAAATAATAGATCAACCCCCCCGTAGGCTACATGCTAACATTAGCAGGTCTTGCTTCCTTTCACTGAGCAGAGCAGCCTGTGTGAAACAAAGCGGGTGTGGATGTAGTGGAGCATCAGGTTACTGCAGCCATGATGTCACGTTTCTTCAGTTTGAGCTGCTTGTTCAAAGGGGGGGGGGGGGTTGATTGAACTGTCACACCAGTTGCAGACACCCAGCGGTGATGAATGTGCTCCTGTACGGTTGTCCCACATCTGAGCAAACATGGCAGCAGTAAAACAGAAAAATGAACAAATTCTAAACAAGTCATCCGTTTGACCTGTAGGGGGAGGGGGCTGGAGGTGGAACTCCTTTTGTTTTATTTCCCCCCCCCACCCCATACCCCATCACTGCTGTTTGGGCTGTTAGATGTGGGATCTCTTTACAGAGACCCGCTCCGCCTGCTTCACCTGGGCCGTCAGACGTCTCTCACCGGATTGGCTGACAGGCTCAGGTTGCTGTTCCTTTTATTTCCCGCCGCCGTACGGAAAAAACACCCAGAGGGGGGCGCTACGCATCGGAGCCAGCGGCGCAGGAAGTCGTCTTATTTACTGTTACCGACGGCGACGGGTGATGCTGATGACATCTGCAGAGAAGTAGGACGCATGTGTGCATAAACACAGCTGCAAGTGTGTGTGTGTGTGTGTGTGTGTGTGTGTGTGTGTGTGTGTGT